>NC_056735.1:409342893-409512893 GCF_019279795.1 Protopterus annectens | reverse complement strand
ACTGACAACTTTAGTGATTAGTGGATTCCTAGTAAAGGTTCAGTTATACTTGTACATCTCTGAGGTATGTTGCCATGCAGATCAGTATACATTTATTTCAGCTGCCACTCCGGTAAGGTTACAAAACATCTCCCTGGCTGATAAGCATGATCAGTGGTGTAATAACTGTTATAATTCTCAGTATGTGTTATTGTGTCTTTATAAGTGTGGCTATTTCGTCCTTCAGTCCACCACTATAAACCGTCTTTACCATACAGGAAAGACATCAGCCCATCTCTATAACCAAAAACAGTGTGTGCTTTTTCAGTAATGCAGGTTGTAACGTCACATGAATGAGACCTGCAAAAAGAAAAAGAGTGTGCAGCTTCAGTAAATCTGCTGGAAACATCAGCGTGCTCCTGCACCCCCGATGTTCACATCACCTAACTCAAGCTAAAACGGTGCCTACTTATCTTACACTCCTTCTCTCACTTACTGTAGTAGTCTGCAATATTCCATAGTACTGTATACAGTGTACCTAACTGTCACTTAAATGTTATGGTCACTTATACACATTCTTGTCTTTACAATCAACTGTATTACTGTTCTCTCTTCAGTGCAGGACAATGTAAAAAATATTTTTGTGTTTTTTAAGAAATCTCTGACTTTACCCCAGGTTGTGTCTGAAACTGGTTTGGACAGTGCACCACTACCCATGTAAACAACTAAAAATAAAACCAAATTATTAAATAAGTACCATTAAGAAAAAGTCTACAAGACAGAATTTTTGTAGCTCTTGGTCTAAAACTACATCATACAGTGTATTTACAAGCAGAACAAGTATACATCTTTGTTATCTCACTTACTGGATTAGATTTGAAATTAGCAACTTAGAAGCTCCATGAGCAGAGAAATAAGCGACCCCAAGAAAGTGATTCTGTCCATCAGAAATGCTGAAAGACGGGGAAAGGTCTAAGGTGACTTGTGATGCAGATCCATAAACATTGTACCTTCTGTAAGCAACTTAGTTATTTCTTCTGATATTACAGACTTTTCTGCATTTACCACATCTGACTTAATCCCCAAAGATCTAAGAATCTAGCACCTTCCATAGTGCAAGTGTACCGGAATCTCCAGGGAGTGTTGTTTGAATTCTTCTTATGCAGTGCATAAGTATCTCTTCTCTGATGACAAAAAACGGGCAGCGTAGATCAAAGCAACATTCTGACTGCATCCTCCATTTACAGCACTGCTGCTCCTCGGTGCCATCAGTATGAGTCACTGTGAGAATCACTTAGAAAGGTACGCATTAAAAATGCTCAGTGACAAATAAGATATTACCAATGTGCAAAGGGAAGCTAAAAAACTCTTGTCTTGTCTCCTCACTGCTGCGAGCATACATGTGAGTATACCTGCAAACAAGGTGTCTTTTGTAATATTGAACACAAATCCACACAATATGTGAACAAAATTGCTTCAGACTTGAATTTAGATTGTGAAAGGTTGATAATCTAAGTCGTAAACTTAAGAAAACCAAATTGCAGTTTATAATGTTTTGTGTACACTTTAAGTAATCTAGTTAATGATTTGAATATCCTCAAATACCTAGGATACATGTGGCATTCAAAATCTATAAAAGCTGTACCAGACCTCCACTGCATATCCTAATGAGAAGTAATAATTACATACCTAACCTTTACCAACTTTTCAAAGCAACTACCATGTTATTAGGGGCATGGCCTTTCTGCACAAAGACTGCTACTATTCATGTAATGAATGCATTATTTTATTTTCTACCAATGCTTCTATAATTTCTGTTTTATTATATGACTTATATGCAATGAAATGTTCAAATACATGTATTGCCTAATCTGTTTTACTTACATAATGTTCATATGGTCCAGGTAATGGCTGAAAAAGGTCCACTAGATCAACCATTTACCATAAATTAAATAAATGTGAGGATAAAGAATATCTGTGAAAATATCATTCCTCCACATGAAAAAGGGACCTTTTGATCTGGAATAGCTACTTAACTTCTACCCCATTCTCAAAGTTGTACATAATTCAAAATGTATGAAGAATTTGCTGTTCATCTCTCCTCAATTAAACAGCACCTGCATATCTCAGTTATAACAGAAAAGTGGTTCTGCAGCTGTCTTACAAGTACCTACAGCGCATGCTTCTTCCTCTGTACACTTCGTTTTTAAACAAGCTTCTCCAGAGGAAATGCTCTCAAGTTCCTTCAGTATAAAAGAGTCTTTGCAACAGATCTCTATCACAGAAATTGCACACATACATTAACGGAAAAGAAACAAACCATTTAAAATGTTTCATGCATTATTTATCACATACATGTTTTCTTTCTTTATAACAACGTCATTCACTCCAACATTACATAAACTGCTCAATTCCTGCGTTACTTTAAACTTCACTTCTCTTTCATAGGTTCATAGGTTGGTACTAGGCTATCGGCCCTAGGGCCTATACAAGCCTAGCATATCAATTCCATGGATATTTCTTCCCACAATATTTACTTCTTTGGACCCCTGTCTAACAGGGCGACTGACATGATCCCAGGGGTGAATTTCCTATCTCCCATCCAATCATCAAGCTTTTCTTTGAAGAGGGCCAAGGAGGCGCTTTGCTTGACATGTATGGGCAGTCTATTCCAGAGTATGGGGAGTCTCTGGGTCAGGAACCTATCCCTCCAGCATGTTTTGTTCATTGTGATGACAAGGTTTAGATCCCTGGAGCATGTGGCTCTGAGGGATTGGGATTTCTTTAAGTGGAGCATGTTCAACAGCTCAGGGTTTGACATGGTCTTGTATGTTAAGCAGAGATCACCTCTGAGTAGATGATATGCCACAGAGTATAGCTGGAGTTTTTTAGACGGTCAGCATATGGCATCTGCTTTAGGCCTGTGATTCTTTTAGTGAGGTATTTCTGTGGCCTTTCTGAATGTATGCATTGTTCTCACAAATTCCATTTGGTTTGATATGATTTGCTCTTTCCCTTTTGTAAAGATGTCACTTCCAGTTCATTTATCTCCTTTATAATATTCAATACTTTAAAGTTGGTTTAGATTTTGATTTCCATTTTCTAGAAACTGCTTTTTTGGCAGCCAATAGTATTAAACTTAATAAGGCCTTTACTATGTCTGGGCAATTCAGATCCTGTGATTCAGCTGAAAAAGAGTATTTTCCTAAGCTGCAGCCATCTGCTATCCCAATATTTTTGACAGAAAACTCTGTTGGGAAGTTTTACAATCTGCTCACATATTAAACTCCCAGAAAATATGTTCCCAATTAGCGCTCTCTTTCCCATCACACCTCCAGCATTTGCTACCTACATGAGGAGGTATGTCTTTATGTTGCTGACTGTTAAGTTAAGAGAAATTGAATTCATAATAACCAAACAAAGCCAGAAGATGTCAACCACCAAACACAATATACTAAGTGACCATCAAAAATAATCTACTTTGGAGTAAAATTCTTCAGTTCAAGGTGCTTTAATTGTAATAGTGAATAAATCATTTATTCCCTCATCTGCACCAGCAGCCTATTTTATAATGTAGAAACAAAACTAATGCTTACATGCAACTGCATAAGAACTTGTGGACAATCAGAAATGACAGTTACAAAAGTGCTGCTGTGAATCGTGTTCCTGAGTCACACACTGAACAGACTGGTAGCATTAAGACCAGTATTTTGGGGAAGATAAACTGAGTGGGGAAAACACTTAAAGGTAAATAGGACCCAGAAGCATAAATCAGGATTACAGATGAAAAATGTTTCCTCACTAACCCATGTCTTCTCATTGGCTGATGTTAACTATTTCATTTTAATATATTTTTTGTTCTTGTTGCATTTGCTAGAATGCTTTTGCCAAGATAGCAGGATTTTTTTTCTTTTAATAAGCTCCCACTGCTCAGAGTTACTTGCCTGCTTGCTTATTTATTTATTATTAAATTATTCTTTAGTTGTACTGTTTTAGACTCTCCACTAAAGATGTTGCCTCTTCTCCCTACTTTGCTTTATGCACTAAAAAAATGTTAAATTCTTTAACCATCCCTCTTCAAAGCCCACAAAGCTGGTAGTCAAATCACACAGAGATTATCTAGTTATATTTTAATCTTGCATTAGCACCTTTTGCTGATATGGCAATATTTATTTTTGACATTTTGTGAAATGTGTTGCTATTATAATATGTTAAAACTAATGTACATGCTTTGTGTTTGCTACATTTACTCACTTTAGTTTAGCTTTGTGCTTTTACATAAATGTTCCAGATGGTAGGAATAAATCTACTTATTTACCTGAAATAAAAAATAAATACACAAGTATTCCTTTACCCTTACCGTTTTAGTAATATCTTAGTGATTTTACAGAAATAGATTCACAAAATATCTAAGTATTTCTATATCTTTCCATCCTTATTTCTTTTGTGTAATTTTTATAATCAAAACCAGTTCTACAGGTGGGATCCTCAGATACACAAACGATTGAAAATGGGATGCAGAGACAGCTGCAAAAAAATATTTTAACTTTTTAAAACCGCTGTAAAAGTGAGGATTGATCTTGACTGTGTTTTAACAACTTCACTACTATTCTGACAAGCCTGTCAGCAGGAGACCTTTTCAGGAAAATATTTTAATTTGCATGCTATATGAAAGAAGATGAAAACTATCTTTTGTCTTCTTTTGTTGTTTGCTGGTTTTCATACAAAATATGGTAGTTTAATTTATATTAAAGTGAATTTAAATCAATGTTCAAATAGTCTAACTACACATTTTGACATCAATATATGTACATTGTGCTATAAGCATTGCATGTTTTTATTAGGCTATTATTCTTCAAAGAAACAAAACAACACAAGATACTTTTTAACAGCACAAGTAAAAATATTATGTAAAAGAGTAAAAAGGGTATGTATTCATGCAAGGTTTGAGCGTGCGACAAAACATACAAATAAAGCAATGGTTTATCAGTTGGGTAGCTAGAGAAAGGCAGAGAGACAAATCAGGAGGACAATGTTTCTTCACACTGCATGTGTGAAGACCTAACGTGCTTTTTTACCTGTTGTTAGTGTTGATAACAATAGTGATGATAATAAAATAACAAAAAATTACTCTTTGCAATCTGTATACATTTTCTGGTATACATACATTTTTTTAATTAAACAAATGATTCTGATGTACCCGTGCTTCCAAATCTAAGTCTTAAAAACCTTAAAGTATATATATTTTCTGTAATAAGATATGTTACAAAAAACTAATTTATTTCAAAAGAAAATTATTCCCAAAGCTGGCAGTATATGTGGTACCAAAAGAATCATCAGCTGCCACTGTCAAACAGCATCATCCACGGAACATTTTATTGGTGAATATGGACTAAAGATGTATTGTGAATGTCAAGAAGTCACAAAATGATGTCACATGAAAATGAGGAACAATGCAGTACATGGAAACAAGACTCTGTATGGCTAACAAACTTCAGGTAACAACTGTGAGTTTGATATTCTCAGCCTTCATGATACTGTAAAACTCATAGCAAGTCATTTAAACAAAGCAATGATTTTGTGCTACCCCAGAAAAGAGGTCTTTATTCAAAATGAGCTTTTCTGTTTGACACATGAATAAAATATAAAAAAGAAACAAAATAAAAATACATCCCAGATACAGGATCATTGCTGAGAACAGAGATTTGTTTAGCATACGTAGATGCACTGTCATTGTTAAGCAGTTCACAGATATATGCAGGTAAACTGGTCAGTGACCAAGCAAAATTAGCTGACTAGCAACTATTCCTAATGGAAATGTGTTCCACCTATAGCTCCATTTCAGCATAGTTATAGCAAAGCTTTGCTCATACTCTTATCCCAATATCCAATCATTGCTTACGATAAAAAAAAAAAAAAATATATATATATATATATATATATATATATATATATATATATATGTTAATTTCTGGAAGTATGAGCTGCTTCATTTCCATCCATACCCATTGTTTTGTAACAGTTGCCATGGTAACTACTTGCTCTGAGTCCTTGCTACTTAATACCTGCATGCTGCTTATATCTCACTGTGTCTGTAGTCTCTCATCAAACAGTCAGAGAGTGGTAGGGCTCTCTACACACTGACATTATGAGGCAATGACTTAATTCCAAGGGAGCAAGCACGCAAACTGCTTCTCACATATCCATGTCGACTGTATTTACTTTCTTCTTGTTGTTAACCAGGGTACCCCACCGGGACAGATGCAGCAGAAATGTCACGAGAGACCTAACAGAAGTTTTTGATGAGGGATACATGGGGCAACACCATATTACTACCGCAGAAACTCTAAACAGCAGCCATAGGGCACTGTGTGGACCAAATAACTACCTAACAGACTACCAATTTCTAAACATTCTGGGCTCTGCAATGGTGGCAAGAATTCTTGACTTCTAAAGATAACTTAAGGATTATACATAATCATGCTATCATCCTAAACAGAGATGCAGAGATCAACCATTAGGATGTAGAAAGACATGCTGCATTACCATGGATGCATCTCTGTTTCATTGTGTAGAATGTCACGTGATGGTGCATGCATGCCATGAGTTTCTTGCAGGGAAAGACATAGCTTGGCATTTTATTTTTGCCATTTGACTTAGCCAGTTTAACTTTGCCTCAGTGCATTTGCCCATATTTACATCATAAGACTTTCAGGACTGCAGTGAGGAGCTATGATTTGTGTACTAGATTTTATTTGTACAAGTTGATATGCACAGAGCATGTCTTACGAAGTAAGTCTCCAGCACACAGAAGAAATCTGCAATATCATCTATCAGCCACAAAATGAAATATTTAAAAACAATGAAACCCACATTAAACAGATATGACAAGAACTAGATAATGGAATACTTTCTGAAATTACTAAACTGCATTTTAGCTTTTACTGTATATGTACTTTATAAAATGAACTCACTCTCCACATAGCTTCTGTTTATATGTGAAGACCAGGCCCCCTCTCATTTGCCACCCTGTTTAAATAGTTATTTTCCCTTTTTATCATGCTCAAAAAGAAGTTTTTCCTAACTGCAAAAGGCACACATAAATCCAAACTTAAAATATTGTGGATTATAATGATGAGTACTTAACAAAAAAAAAGCACTTAAAACCATTCATCAAGTTATGTTACATGATTTCTGTAAGGGCCTTTTTTCCCCCAAGTAACATTTTTTTAACATAGCTACACTTCGAACTACTGAGAAAGCATGGCATTTCTTGTACCTTTAAAGGTCATAAACCAAGTAGCAAGACAGCAGAAAATGGCAAAAAACACCTTTTCTTTTTTCATGAGAAAGATTTGGTATCTGTACTTCCATAAATTCTAGGATTCAGTTCATGAGTCAAGCAACATGTTTTACAGTGGTATCAATTAGCTTTCTTTTTCAATGTGGTTAAATAACTTAACTTAAATTTCAATCCCTATGAAACTGAGACTAAAAAATGAACACAGTCCATTACCCAAAACAACTAAAATAGAACAAAAACTGAGAGAATTTTTTTCCTTCAAATCTTCTGCAGTGCAGTTAGCTCTTATGTTACCAACGTATAAGAGAAAGCTCTGAAGCTACCACTGGTTTTACAGAAATAAAGTCAATGTCAAAGTAGTAAAATGAAGCTACTTCTTACATCCAGATCATACTGAAATAACCCTAATATTATGATGCTAACATATCAATAAGTTCTGTTCAAAATAAAGCACTCAAAAATCCACAACTCTGCACTGCACTGTAGGCATTCATACAGGTTTTGAAACCAGCTGCTAGCTTAACTGATTAATTTTCAATTCATATGCAGGTAAAATATTGTGAATAGCATCTGCTGCACCTCACAGTTCTTTGATGCTGTGTGGTGTTGAAAAGCTGTCTGGTTCTTATATGTGAAACTTTTACCAACCTACTCATAAATACAGGGGTATCTACCTGGACCATCATTTGTCCTCTGCATTTTGCAGAACAATGCCCAGTGCAGTGCAGTACAGTGCAACTATATTTTCAGTTAAACATTTTAACAATTTTCTCATCACAAGTTAGTCTGCGTAAACACAAGAATGTGAAACAATATTTTTGAATAACTTGTTAATACAGTAATACAGTAGGACATGACATTTCTGAAAACATTACCCATGATTCACTACTCCTTTGATTTAAACTTGTTAATACATTTAAGTCAGATATGATGGTATAGAGGGTTAACAATGGACAAACTGTACATCAACACCTGATTGGAGAACAAGCGTTCTCCAGCAGGGTGTTAATGTACAAGTAATGCCCAGTGAAAAATGAGTCCGCCACTTCACAGCAGCTTATCAGGCCACCGTGGAGCTCGGACTGAAAAAAACGCAACGGCTGCCATTATTTCATACTCGCTAAGCAGCGGTTTTGCTGTTTAGCAAGTGTAAAACATTAAAAAAAGAAAAAGGTGTGTGTCTGCATGTGTGTGTGTGTGTTTATGTTTGTGTGTGAGTGTATGCGTGCATGTCAGTGAGAGTGAGCCATTATTTTACACTCGCTAAGCAGTGCTTTTGCTACTGCTGTTTAGCGAGTGTAAAATAAAAAGAAAATACAGCGTGTCTGAGAGTGTATGCATATATGTGAGTAAAAAAAAGAAAGTGATCGACTTTGTGTGTGATTTTCTGTCTGCAAGTGTGTGAATGGGTGTATGACAGCAGAGAGACTGTGTGCATGTGTGCCTGCCTGTGAGAGAGAGAGAGATGGATGCAGAGAGTGAGACAGAAAGCGAGAGTGATGTGTGAGTGAATGCATGTATGTAAGCAGAGGGAACTGTCTGTATATGTTATGTGTGTTAAAGCAGAATAGACTCTGCATGTGTGTATGGGAGAGAGAATGAGCTGTATGTTGTGTTTCATTTGCTTATTTTTTTAAATACTATATTATTTGTTTTATATAAAGATTTAATGTAAAATGCTTCCTCTAACACCACTGACATATACTACAGCAACTTTGAAACAGCAGGTGGAGGAACTATTTTACATTAAAATATATATATAAAAAATATTATAGTCCTTAAAAAAATAAACAAGCAAAACACAACAATTTTACAGTGAGCCCATTGTCTAAGTGCAATAATGCCCTCCAGGGTGTGTGTTAATGTGTAATTAATGCCCTTCCTGGGGTGAAGAGGCCCTCCACCTGCGGCGTCGGGCCTCACAACACCCCTGCGTGGGCATTAATTACACATTAACACACACCCAGTTGAGCATTATTGCTTACATAAAGCTCAGAGTATAGCCCAGGTAGCATGGTATTGACAAGCAGTTTGGATGACGGACAGAGGTGAAAGGGGAAGATGGCTGTGCCCATCCTAAGGAGGCGTGGCAGGGCAAGGCTAGCCACAGAATGCACCAGTTCCCACAGAAGAGAGGTTAGGATGCAAACAATGTGGTCTAGGGTGGATGTTAGGCTCATCAACACAGGTGGTAGCCTTTATAATGGGCATACTGAAGCATTTACACATGTAGACTGATCACTGTGAGCTTCATGGTGATGTGGTTCACTTATTACCCCTGTCCAAGGGGGTGAAGTTTGAGACATCTGAAACGTCTTCAATGCCATCATGCAGGCAAGGAATCAAGCAACATTCATTGTTATTTGAATGATGCCACCTCCCTCTCAGATAGTTCATGGTTATATACAGAATTACCCAACATGAAGGAATGAACGGGTTAGAGTTCGACTGGGGTGACATGCTGGTCAGGAGACATGGCGGCATAAAACAACTGGAAAAAAATCATTAGTACATTTCCCCAGTTTTCATAAAACTTTTGTTAATTTAACATTTTCCTTTAATAAGTAAACCAAATGTCTCCCAAGCTTAAAGTGAAATGGACCACCCATTTCAAGAAAAAACAATCAAACTTTGTGCAATGCACTCCTTTAAGAAATATCTTGTTTTCTAGAAACTACCTTTCAAATTAGCAATTTAGTAGTTTCTTGAAAGTAATGAAATTCAGCAAAAGCAGTTTTAATATATGCTTATTAGTACATTACAGTCTTGAAGCTCTATTTTAGTACACACACATATCTAAAATTCTGGAGCTGTACTTCAGTGCTTGCCAATTAATAGCTTACAGCTGTGAAACTGCCTTAACAGTAGTCACTGATGTGTTTAAAATGCAAAAGAAAATGCTATTCTCTGCACTGCAAAGAAATATCAGAACAGATGGCCACACCTGTGTTAAAAAGTGTAATCCTAGTGGGTCCCCTGATTAGTCAACATCAGCTGATCACCTGACTAATGCCTGCACCATCAGCTGACATTCTTCACAGGCTGGCTTCAGTTTTTTGCTCGTCTCCATAGCAGTTTGCGTCATGTGAACCAGGACATAACCAGTTGTCATTTTCTGAGGAGGGGAAATGGGCCCCCTGTTTTCTTTCCCTCCCCTTTCCCCTTCACTCCACTGCATTCTGGCTCTCCCTCCCTCTCTCTCTGACTTCTGCATGTCGAGGAGGGGGAGGGGGAAGGGGCTCCATAGGGAAGCCACATTCCACAGCACAAGAATTTCCCCTCACATCTTTTGCTTTCTTTAGGAGTTGTATTAACACCTCCCGTCATGACAGCCACCTTTTTGTGCCTCTCAGAAAAAAAAAGTACTACATTCCACAGCACATAGTAAACTCTGCCAGGCCATGGGAAACTCTCAAGTCAAAGAACACGAAAAGCATTTGCATTACTCAGGCTTCTCAGAGCTCAGACCACACACTTTGTACCACTTGCAAGCTCACTAACAAGAGTCCAAAGGAAGCAAAAGAAAAAGGGAAAGGGGGAGATGGAGGCTGCATTATTCCATTTTCATCACAAAATTAAGCTTAACGAGACATGTAAATATATCATTATCAGAAGTAGCGGCACCTCATCTCAAACATTACCTGTTCCGTGCTAAGACAACAACCCATCTTAAAAAAAAAAAAAAAAAAAAAAAAAAGCAAATACTGTTACATAACCTCAGCAAAATACATTCTTTAAGTGAGATTTCTCATCTGCAAAACAAAATGCACTGTGCACTGTCCGCAAAACTGCAAGGTACTATCTGAAACAGAAATTCAATTTTTCTCCGGTGGTTTGCTTATAGGAAACATTATTGCATGATTCAAATTCTCCCAAACCACATATTCTTTCAGTGCTAACCTTTTGTATGTTCTCTGGCGATCTATTACAGTTCCGTTGCTCAAGTCATCAGTGGATCATCTCCTTACACGCAGCAACTGCGATGCCGTCAAGCTTTCAGCTCCAACTCTCTGCCTCTCTCTCTCTCTCTTTCTTTCTCTCTCTCTCTCTCTCTCTCTCTCGCTCTCTCTCTCCCACTTTCTTATAAGAGCAGAAATCCATTTTTAGAAAAAAAAGCTGCAGGCAGGGTGGGGGAGGACAAATCCAAACAATCTAATCATTCATATATCTGCTTTTTTCCCCTTTATCTGTTGCCTCAAGGCTATTTAGCAGTTTGCGTACCAGTTTAGAAGAAGCAACATACTTTACCACACTGTTCAGAAAGTCCTGCTGCACGTGTCGTTGTCTATTTCACATCAGTACCACCCCTCAACACATCCCTAAAATCCCCTTTCAGCAGAGGGACTGTCCCAAATGAAACTCAGTCAAGCACACCACACCACAGTAATTTCAGTATGAGAAAGAGCTGGCTAACCTGCTGCATTTTATGTGAAAATAAGGACTTTCCTAGCAGCAGACTGCACTTGTGTTTCAGTTAGGAAAGTCCTTACTTTCAAGCAGAAAACCCTGACAGCAAGATAGACACTCCTGATGTTTCTGCAAACAAATAATGCATAAAAATGACTAATACGTGTTTTGCAGTTCAAATACACTGGACTAGCAGCATCTTGTTGATTAATTAAAACACTCACATTTTTCACTGCTTAAAGAAAAATCCCATCAAGGTTTCCTGGCAAACAAACTAAATAAATAAATTAATAACCAGAAACACTACATGTTTTTGTCAAATTGCCTACAGATGGGGTGGTAAAATCACCAGCAAAAAATACTGTACTGTTAAATGAGTATGTGCATACAGAGTTAAAACAGTGGTTGTAGGTTTTGGCTACAAGAACCACCCCCCCCCCCCAACTCAACACTGCAAATCAAATGGCTCAGTAAAAATTCCAATGGGGGCTGCTGGCCAAATGTGGCTACAACAATCCAAAAAAGTTGTCTTTTGTTCAAATGGGGCTAAAATAATCTGAAGACATTCATTTTTGCATTCTGAAAGGGGCAGCTTGACCCTCTTAGTGAACAGCTTGAGAAGCATGGGATGGGGCTTGATCTCTGAAAATCTGGCAAACTATCCAGGTCTAAGCTTTCCTGAGCAGAACTAAACTGTTCACTGCAGACTTTGTTATGGAAAATTAACCGTTCCTTCTTTATATAAAACCTTCAGTGTCTAAAAACTGTCAAACACCAAAAAATGTTCATTACATTGGTTACTTTCATAGCTGATAATAATAAAATAAAATCTATCACAGCATTTAAATATTTCTAGCAGTACATTGGTTCCAGTACTGCCAGCACAGGTGTAGTTAGCTACTCCAGCTCCTGGTGCCCCTCATCTGGGACCCATCTAAGTTGAGAAGCAAAAATAAAAAAGGAAAACAGATCCTCATTTCCTTTTAAACTGTATTTACCGTGTGCAGAAATGGGATACAGCTTTCATTTCTGAATGCCAGTAATCCACTGCACCAAAGACCAATTGTCATCTGCTCCATAATATTTTGTGCCCAGGAAGATTGCTTCCTTTGCCCCACATTAGCAATGAGAAGAAAAGCTGACATCATTGCTGACTTTTCTTTCAAGAACTATTTCCAGTAAGTTCTTTCAATTAGCAAGCCATATGGATGAAATGACCAGCAAGTAATCAAGTAATGAGAATACGACCAAAACAGTTTGTGAAGAAGATCACTTAGCTTTGTGGCACCCCTCCCCCCACATGTATCCCTCAAAGCTATGACAAGCTCTGAAAATAATTTTTTAAAAATAAATCTTTCTTTGCTCAGTACCTCCTAGCTGTTAGTTCACTCAACATGAATGACTGACCCATACATTTCCCCCCCTTCGATAAACATTTGCCTTGACCTAGTACAAGTCTGATATGCAAAACTATGGAAGGCATCATCATGGACCTAATAAACAAGGATATAGGGAATCTCCAAACTCTGGATCCCACACAGTTTGGTTTTGTGAAGGAAAGATCATGCCTGCTGAACTTGGTCGACTTCTTTGAGTCAGTCACCAGAGCTGTGGATGATCTGGCCAAGGTGTTTGATACCATTCCCCATTTAGGAATCATAGAAAAACTCACTAAGTTAGGTATCAACCCCTATATCACTAGGTGGGTTGCAAACTGGCTCACAAATAGAACCCACAGTGTGAAAGTAGTGAACTCCAAGTCAGACTGCCGACCAGTCACGAGTGGAGTCCCACAGGGTTTGGTCCTGGGTCCTCTCCTGTTTGGTATCTACTTCTCTGAAGTCCAGGCCAACACAAAGGGTCTCTGGCTGACAAAGTTCGTAGACGATTGCAAGTTGGGAGCTATTATTAACTCCCCAAGTGATGTTGATATCCTACAGAAAGACCTCACTGAGACCAATGACTGGTGTCAGAACCATGGCCTTAAGCTCAATGCCAAAAAATGTGTCATCATCCCCTTTGGGAAAACCCAGTTCCCATGAATTACCACATTGATGGTAGTCCACTGAACACAGAAGGTGTTATAAGAGATCTGGGAACACAGGTTGACAGCAGCCTCTCTTTTGACCACCACATTGCCACTGTGGTCAGAAAGTCCTATGTGGCACATCTCATTACTAAGGGTTTTGCATCCAGGAAGAAAGAGGTCATTGTCTCCCTCTACTCTTCCCTCATTAGGCCAATCATCAAGTACAATGCCCCATTTGGCATGTACCTCACTAGACACCTGCAACAACTGGAGAGGCTGCAAAAGTACCTCACAAAGAGGATCCTAGGCCTTAAACACTTGTCCTATATGGACAGACTCAAAAACTCCAACTATGCTCTGTCTCATATCGCCTACTTAGAGGAGATCTCTGATTGACATACAAAGCCATGTCTGATCCAGCTCTGTTAGAAATGCTACATCTAAAGAAATCCCTACGCACCACACGCTCCAGTGACCTCAACCTCACTACCACAATCAACAGAACGTGCTGGAGGGACAGGTTCGTAACCCAGAGACTGCCCTTGCTACGGAATAGACTTCCCATACATGACAAACAGAGCACCTCACTGGTCCCTCTTCAAGAGAAACCTTGATGAGTGTATGGGAAATAGAAAATTCACCCCGGGGATTACTCCAGTGGCTCTACTTGACAGAGGCACTGGGAACTAAGGTTGGGTGGCACGATGTTTGGGTAATCCTAAGGGCTAGGTTTGTAAAGACTCCAGGGCCATTAGCCTAGTACACACCTATGAACCTATGTGGCATCCAAGCATCTGGTTTACAAAATAATACATTTATTTAACAGTAAAGTCCGACTTGGAACAAAGCCAATTTTCAGCATAGGCCCAGGGAGAAATGCTCCAGATGCATATCTTTGTACTGTGGGAGGAAACTTGATTACCTGGTGAAAACCCACACGAATGCAGGGAGGACATGCAGACTCCATACAGAAGGCACCCCAGCCGAGAACTGAACCAGAGAACTTCTTGTTGTGAGGTGACAATGCTACCTCTGTACCACTGCACCGTCAATGCATACATACAAATGAAAGTAGTCTGTTATAGCCCCTAAGGTAAACCTCCTCCACTTTTGGCATAGGTTGTTCTTATGCTCAGTTTCCTGAAAGAGGACACAAAGCCCAAATACAGACGGACAGAGCAACATGGAAATGTGCCCTGATGGGTACAGCTAATAGTGATCTCCTAACATTCTGCTCTCACCTGTTCTTTGTATTTGGCAATACATGACAAAGCCTGTTCTAAACTTCCTTCAGCTCCCTCAACTCAACATTTACTTCACCGCCACTGCTTGAAATGTGTTCCATTCATCCAACATGCGTACTATAAATAACTGCTTTTTATTATCTATTTCCATGCTTACTGAGTTGGTGTCATGTCCTCTTTCCTCTAAACCCCTCCTTTTTCAAAGATGATAGACTCCAGCACACTCTTAAGTGTCTTAGGACATTTAAAGATTTATGTCATATCCATCCATCTCTCACCATTTCTGCTATTCTTGAGGTCCCATCATCTGATAATGTTTCCTCTGTAGCCCATCATGGAACTGTTACAACAAAGTATATGTCTGTATAGAAATAGAGATAGGCATGTCACTTCACCCTTTATAGTACCATAGCTGACGCTGTCCGTCAGGAGTCTCTGGCACAGCATGGCTTTGGTCATAAAACTGCAGTGAAACTGTTTCCATAAACTATTTATACAGTGACTTCTGAATACTATAAAGTGTTAAGGTCATGACAGTGAAAGTAGTTACAAAATCAGAAGCAATGTCTTTCTGTCCATAGTTTGGAAGACTGGTCATCTTATTCTTAAAGACCAGAATTCTGCTGTGAAGTGAGCAACACTAAGATGAAATCTGTATATCATAAAGATCATTGCAGATGTCTCAAAAAGAAGAATAGTAGCCAACAATAGCATTCAGTCTTCCACACTTTCTGTCTTTTTTTCTTTTTTCGACATTCAAACACACTATTTAGCTCTGTATTGTCATCCGGCAATACAGACCTAGATGTTCAAAGGGTTTAACAAAAATGATTTAGTGTTCTTCCTTCAAACCCAACATTCTTTTTTTTATTCCTTTGTGGACAAATAAGTTCCCAGAAAATGTTACCAGAAGTTGCCTCTGTGGTGTCAATGTAACCACAAAGATACAAATCTTCAGTGATTATTCTGCCTGTGAACAATACAATACTTCTAACAAGAACTCACTAGCAAGAAAAAACAAAAATCTGCCAGATGACAAGGAGAACAAGAAACAATAAGGCATTTTTTCTGGTATTCTTGTTCATTTTTAGTCAGGTTCCATGACAAAAAGTAAGAAAAGTGTAAATCTACAGAAAAATGAAGCATGGGTAAGGGGTTGGGTGGGTGGCTCCAAAAATATAAATCCAAAGGTATAACTTTACAAAAGTACTTGAACCCTTAACTGGATAGGCCATGTGTTCTCCGAGGCCTTTTTGTTTGAGCAACACTATTTCTTCAATCAACTACAAAGTACAGGTTTTCCCATCTGATTCCCAGGATGTGTCCCATTCAAGTTCCTCTACTTTTCCAACAGTCTAAATTTTTTCCAAGAAATTTCAAAGGGGAAAAGGCAGTTTTAGGGCAGTCAATCTCAATTCAAGAAAAAAAAAATAGCATAGGCTCAAGCTGAGAAATCTTTTAAAATTGAAAAAAAAATAAAACCTCTCCCTCCTCAGACATTAGATGCCTTGGCCAATCCTTGAAACCTCACTTGTTATAGCTCCAGATATCACCAATGTTTCTCTTGCTCATTTTCTTCTATACTTCCTACCATTGTCATTGGGAATTTCAGGGAATACATATCATCTAGGCAAACGCTTAAACATGAAATAACTTTCCATTTTAATGAGATATATCTGACCCACAAAAGGCACAGGAATGGGTATCCAGCAGTCCAGTGTTGGTCATTCAAATGCTAGAAAACTCCTGTGTTTATCAAAACTGGACAGCATTGTAATATTTTGACCTAGAGCTAAAGGCTGCATCTAGCTTCAGGATTGACCCTAAACCATATACCTAATGGAAAGTTGTGGAGAAAAAGAGAAATCCTCACTCATTTACAGATTCTCAGGATGAAGACAAGGAACCCACACAATTAGCTCCAGTTTCTGAGGGGGAGGAAGATCATGGATATATACAGATCAGATATCTTCCCCATAGACTTTTACACAAAAACGTGATGTCAAATGTTCTTTCTCGGTAAAACACACAAGAACTGCAGCGCTTCTCGTCCACCCAAAAGATGTGATTCAATGGAAAATGTCACAAATCACAGTCACATAAATAATTCCACATAAGATGTTAAACAGGAACAACTCCTGTAAGGATGTACGCTGTTACAAATAGGAAATCCACACGATAATGTGCCAAATGGAATGCTGGACAAAAACAACTCCTATGAAGGATGTACGCTGTCATAAATAAGTAATCCACACGATAATGTCCCAAAAAAACAGCCAGCCTTTATTAAAAGAACATATAGTAAAGTGCTTTTCGTCCCGCTTAATAGCCGAACCTCTTCAGACTAACCAGATTACATCTTGAAAAACATTTAAATAGCTGGTTTTGGCGCCAATTAGAAAACGCCGTAACCAGGCAACAAAAAACATTATCTTAAACAGCAACAAACTCCGCAACAAATAAATAATAGTTAAATATGAGTTTAAAATATTTCAAGTTGTTACTAAATATTACGTATTTATCCTGTCTTAATATAATAATATTAATAATGTAAATGATAATGTACTAAAACGTCATAGTACAATAATTAATTAATACATGCGTACTATGGTAATTCAACTAAACCCTAAAACCTAGAAAAAGTAAAATATTAAAATGAAATATATGAAATATATGAAATAAATACTAATTGATGAATGAGAGACAAAACTATAACAATGAATAAAATGCTCAGAACCATACAATGTAATAAATATATTATGTATTACTTAAATACTAAAATACATAATATATAAATAAATATACATAAAAAGCTAAAATAATTTACCTACACAGACTCCTTAATTTCAATAAAGGATATAATGAACATGTCTCGTTCAAGCCTGGTAATACATAAGCGTGACAGTGTAGTTGCCAATACAATTCCAAGACTTCTAATAAGAACTGCTCAGGGCCATCTCTACCATCTATAATAACAGAATCAATAGACTTAAAGGTAAATGTGTGATAGATGTTTTCTGTAATATGTTTAGCTAGTGCATTGTCTAACTTTTTTGTTCTAATTATATCCTTTATTGAAATTAAGGAGTCTGCGTAGGTATATATCCATATAAAACATACATATCTAGAGACCACGTAAATACTCGTTCCTGCAGAAGCCCAGGAAGGGAGTTGGTGGGAGGGGAGTTGAGGAAGAATGAAGAATTACAACACAGATGGAACGCTATGGTAAGTACATAATTTCATTATCTGATGCTGTCAATCTTCATTCTATCCTCAACAAGTAGGACAGTGTCCCTAGCTACCTGTACCCAGGGTGGACTCAAGGAATGATATTCTTGAGCACCATAGAACCAAATGATGCTCTACCTCTGGAGACCAGATCCAACTTGTAATAAATGATAAAGGTATGAGGAGTAGCCCAAGTTGCTGCTGAACAAATATCCATAGACATCTTAGATCGAAAAAGCATGGAAGTAGCCATTGATCTAGTGGAATGTTCTTTCAATGGAGGTGTAAGAGAAATGCCCATTTAGCATAGAGAACTTTGATAGGGTAACTTTGGAAATTGATTTTCTTAATTTTGGTCCAGAGAATGAGATAAATAGTTGGTCTGCTTTCCTGATTTTTTCTGTTCTATGCAGATAGAATTGCAATTGTCTATGAGCATCCAATATTCTCCTTTGTTGGTAAAGGAAAAAAAATACTGGCAAATTGATAGTACTATTGATGTTGGATTCTGACACCTTTGGAAGAAAGAATGGGTTGGTACGTAAGGTCACTCTATCTTTGTGGTAAACCAAGTAAGGAGGTTTAGAAGATAGTGCTTGGATCTCAGAAATTCTTCTTGCGGAAGTAATGGCAACCAAGAAAAAATATTTTTCATGAAAGATATTTAAGGTCCCATGTAGCTGCTGGTTCAAAGGGAGGTTGTAAGAGAGATTGAAGCATCAAATTCAAGTCCCATGGAGGTGTAGGGTCTTTAAAAGGGGGCTTTAGAAGAAATGTCCCTTTTAAGAAGGCCTTGCTCAATTTGTGAGACGTTATGGATGCGCCATTCAATCCTATTTGGTAATTAGAAATTTCTGCTAGCTGTACTCTAATGGTTGAGGTACTGGCACCATTTTGAAAAAGGTGAGCAAGGAAATCTAAAATGTGATTAATGGGAACTGAAAAGGGGTCAAGATTATGTTGCTGAGCCCAAAGGGCAAACCTTTTCTATTTACTGGAATATGTTTTCCTTGTGTAGGGTTTATGGGAAGACAAAATGATATGTTGGACAGGTAATGACAGCATAGATTGTCTGGCAACTAAGGGAACTGGAGAAGCCAAGAAGTCAGCTTGAGGTTTGGTATATCCAGGTGGACATGCCCATCAGGTGAGACAGGAGGCCCGGAGTTGCATCTAGGTTCCATGGTGGTTGATCCAGGTAAAGCCATAGGAAGGGAAACCACATTTTTCATGTCCAATAGGAGGCAATGATGATCACTGTGTTCTTCAAACTGACAGCTTTCTTCAGAAATTTTGGAATCAATGGGGTTGGTGGGAAGGCATAAAGGAGGTCAGAAGGCCAATTGTGAAGTAGGACATCCTTCTGTGATTGCCCCTGAGGGGGAATTATGGCAAAGTAGTTGCTGCAGTTGTTGTTTAGGGGAGAGGCAAAAAGACTGCAGCATGGATGGCCCCATTGAAGGAAAATCTCATCCACCACTTTCTCACTGAGGGACCACTCATGTGGAAGAAGAATACACCTGCTCAGTTTCTCTGCAATCATGTTGGATTTCCCAAGAATGTATGTCGCTAAAAGAAAGGGGTCAGAAGAGATTGCCCACTGCCAGACCTTTAGTGCTTCTCAACACAATGTGCAAGGTTTGGTTCCCCCTTGTTTGTTTATGTACCAGACAACTGACATGTTGTCAGTTTGAATCACAATCGTCCCAGAGGGAAGAACATGTTGAAATGCTCGCAATGCCAAGAGTACTGCTCTCATCTCTAGGACATTTATATGCAAATTGGCCTCTTCAGGGGACCAAATACCCCAGACTGTCTTCCCCAGATAAAGCTTCCCCCCCACCCCATCTGGGAAGCATCCATGGTCACTATGTCCTTGGGCTGCTTGTGAATAAAGGGATGGCCACTGAGCAGTTGATTGGACTGGATCCACCAGTAGAGATCTGTTTTGCAAATGTTGGTAATTTTTACCTGATATGACACTGACTAATGGAAGATTAACCTCTGAGTAGCCAACATCTACTGGAGGATCCGCATGTAAAACCTGGCCAACAGAACTAAGGTCATCGCTGCTTCCATGAGGCCTAGAGTTCAGATAACTCTGCGAGCTAAGATAAATGTGTTCTCTACAGCCTTCTTGACTGTGACCTTATTGTTTAAACTTGATATGGTGGAAGGGAAGCAATGGCAGACTTTGTGTTGAGCAGAGCTCCAATAAATTCCAATGTCTGAGATGGTTGAAGTTGTAATTTGCTGTATTTTATGGTTATTCCTAGAAAAGCACAGGTGTGGAGAACCTAATCTCTTGCATATGTGAGTTGATGCCAGCAGTAATGAGCCAGTCATCAGGGTAGGGAAACACCCAGAATCCCTGCAGCCTGAGGTAAACTGCTATTACTGCCATGCAGTTGGTGAACACCCTGGGGATTGTGGTGAGTCCAAAGAGCAGTAATCTGAATTGGTAGTGACTGGCTCCCAACCAGACATGTAGGCAATTTCTGCATTCCCTGTTCATTTTTATGTGATAGCAGGCATCCCGAAGATCTATCGAGCACATCCAGTCGTCCTTGTCCAGAAAAGGGAGAATGGACTGAACCGTGACCATCTGGAACTTGGTTTGGTGAACATATTTGTTGAGATTTGTGAGATCCAGAACTGTTCTCCAGTCCATTGTCTTCTTTGGCACTAAAAGAACCTTGAGTAACTTCCAAATCCTATCTGGTCTGGTGGGACCCCTTGATGACTCTTTTTTTCTATTAGCTTTTGAATCTGAATTGCTGCTTGATTCCTCTGACTGGGTGGAACATCGGGGATTTTTCTGGGAATTAGTGGGGGTAATGAAAATGGTATTATATAACATCTGGATATAATGTTCTGTACCCAAGGATCTTTTGTTAAGTCTAGCCAGGCTCTCTGGTGCAGGGATAAAAGTCCCTTGACTGTCTCCAGAGCTGGAGAGTCAATCCTCTGTTCAGGTGCGCTGGTAGGGTTTGTCAAAGAAAAATTCTAGTGAACCCTGGTTTTGCAGGACACCTCTACCGCAATGGCTACAGCATCCATTGGAATTCCCCTTTGCCCCTGGGGGCACTTCCTCCAAGTGTGTCATGGAAAGGACCTTGGGACTTTTTGAACCACATTTTGCGGCCACTCTGTTGATTCTTGGATCAAGATTTTTGGGGAGAAGAAAAGCATATGCCGATGGCAGATAAATTATTTCCATCCTTCTCACATCTGGACAGCATTTACTTCACTTTAGGGCCAAAAATATTCCATCAAAGGGAGCACTGATGAAATTGGACGTAAATGGCTCTGCAAAAACTGCAGAAACACATCCAGCATGACTCCTCATGGAAATGTCTGAACCCATAGCTGCTGAGGTCCCTTCCGCTATATTGGAAACTAATGTCATGGAACTGTTGGATATTGACTGTAGGGCTGCCAGCTGAGAAGTTACAGAATCTTGAACCCCTGCAGATATGGTTCCTGAGACAGTATTTGATAATTCCTTATTCAAATCTCTCTGAAGTCTAATAAAGTGTGTCAGATAGTCCAGCGACTGCAAGGCAATGGTCGCTGAAGCAAACACATGCTTTCCCAGTCTGTCCATTGCTTGTGACTCCCTGCTGGGTGATGGACAGTGGAACATTCATCAGCTAGTTCCTTCTTTGTGACCGCCACAATGACCATGGCATCAACAGGAACCCCTATCCCCCAAAACTGTCTGTCCGCAGGTGGTGCCTTATCCTGTCTGGTCTCTGAGGTATGGGTTGTATGGAGTCAGGCCCCTTCCATGCCCACCTAGAGATCATGTCAATGAGCTCATTGATGGGCGGAGTCACCCAGGAAGTACAGGGCCCTGTAGTGAAAGTCTCTCCTTTAGGAAAACAAATTTCTCTGGCATAGGTTTAGAGGATGTCCAGCCACCTCTCTGTTTAAGGATTTCTAGGATGTCTCCGAAGGGAACATCTTCAGGAGGTGACCGCGGAGACCCTTCACCCTTGTCGAAATACATGTCCTCAGTGACGTACTCCTGTGGGGAATCTAGTTGCTTCCTCTTGCACATCCTCTTCATGGGCACTTCCTCAGTGAGATGTTAGGGGGAAGTCTCAGAAGAGGAAATTAAAATTTCCTGGGAGGGAACCTGAGGTTTTGGTACAGAACATCCTCATGGAGAAAGTTGTTGAGGCTCCCAGTGCTAGGGCATCATGGTGGAATATGTAGGATCAAAGGTGTAGATTCCATCAGGACTGCTGAGGCAGTAAACAGTCTCTTCACAGCCTTGAAGGCAGAACTTGAAGGAACTAGAGAGAGGCTCTGATCTTTCCAAATCATCACCTCTCTCTGATCCACTGGCATCACCCCCAAAGAGGAAGCCAGAGCAGAACTGTCCAGTGCCCAGGAGCTGAAAAAAAGTCCACTTCGAAAACTTCAGAGTCGGATGCTGTACCCCAAACCTGGCAGGCAGGATTCAGCTTCGAGAGCTCTCTGGATCCAAAAGGTTCAGAGGTCTTAGAGACAATGATGGATCCATATATATGGAGTTCCTTGGATCCAAGACTGATGGATCTGGATGACTGGGATCCTGAGAATCTAAGGCAATGGATTATGTTAGAGGAGGGACTTGCAGGGGTGGTGTGGTGGAAGGTTGGGTAACCTGACCCAGAGGGGTAGGTGCTGAGGGAAAAGCAATCTGCTCCTGTGCTGAGGGGATCTTCCTCATCACTCTCTCCACATCTTTTTCTGTGAGACTTTTGGAAGAACAAGTAGAGTAAACAGAGGATGATATAGTCTCTATAAAAATGGTGATGGAGACTTGTCAAGAACTGGGTTAACTGACAGAAAATATCTGGTATGAAGACAATATAGAATCTTGGAAGGTTCTGTCTAATCCAATGATTTTTCCTTCTAATCCAACCTAGGTTGTGCCAGATCCATAATGGTTGATTTGGATATCACAGGATCCAAGCAAGCAGTTGGGTCCTGTGTTCTCATCTTTTTCTGATCCAGGGTTGAGACCAGATGTTTATCACTATTTTTTCGGGAAGAGTCTGAGGAAGATTTTGATGAGGTGGTAGGGTTCGACTTTGGAGACTAGGAAATGGCTTCTCCAAAAGATGAAGGGAGGAGACCTTTAAATATCTATTTCTTTTTAAAACTCACAGATTAAATCAATGGCAAATCAAGCAGTCTTCATGTAAGTGTAATGGACCCATGCAGTACACACACAGTGTGTGTGTGTGTGTGTGTGTGTGTGTGTGTGTGTGTGTGTGTGTGTGTGTGTGTGTGTGTGTGTGTGTGTGTGTGTCTGCATCCAAGAGAGGCAACTCATGTCCACATTTGGAGCATTTCTTGAAACCCACAGATTTGTCAGACATCATGAAATACCCAAGTCAAATAATGATAATAAGTAAACGTTTTGTAGAAAGGAAATCCTAAAAAGAAAAGGTAATATTTTTTTTTTTTTTAAAAAAGGAAGGAAGAAAGAGACAGAGGAACACCAACAATGGTATGAAGAAATATGACCAAGTCGTAAGGGAAGGGAGATACTAACGATAGTATCTAGCAGTACCAATTAACATAAGGAAACAAGAAGGAAAAAACAACAGCAGTAGCAAAGGGGAAAAAGTTACAACACTCTAAAGACACCAGATAAGAAAAGGAGGCAAGGGGATACCAATAATGGTATGTAAAAATTTACAACAAAGTCATAAGGGCAAGGGATGAAAAAGAGCAGAGATGCTAAGCACAAAAATAAAATAAAGACGATTGGTTAAAACTAAAAGGACTACTAAATGAAAAGAAATATGGACAAAAAACTTTACTTATCTAATACAGCTCGAGGGAAACTGGTAGACCACGTCCAATAGCTAGAAGTGGCAAATGAGATCTGAGCTAATTGGGCAGGTGCATTGTGGCTAATGGAGAAGCTCGAGAAACTTGGTGGCTGCAATATTTAGCATCAGCCGAGTCGGGATCAGCTCTGAACCCACTTATTAAGGATAGAATGAAGATTGACAACATCAGAGCATATATTTAATACATCTGATCTGAGATGACATAAATTTCTCCATACAAAAAAATCGCCTTTTTTACGGAAAACAAAACAGGCAGCAGTAGACTGAAAACAAAACCCCTATTTCACACATCTGTTTTGAGATGACAACAGAAATTACCCTATTCAAAAAAATGGTCTTTTCACAAAAAACAAATTAGGCAGTAGCAACAGAAGAAGGAAACCAAAGCATTTCAAAGACAACAGCAAGCAATGAGGGGCAGGATACAACAATAGCAGCAACAGTAAGGTGCCCTTTCCCATCAGTATAGGCAATTCTCTTCCCATCTATGACTTTCAGGTCCACCATCACTTGTCCCGTTTATCTCCATGAACTGCACATCAGAAGCAGATTATCTTTTAAAACACAGTGGGAGTAGATAACCATAGACAACTGTGAGTGAGCGAGATAATGGTAGGGGGTACACAAATGTACAAAAATCTAATCCCAAGCTGTATTCTTTCTACCAAAACCAAAATGCCCAGGCAGGCAGCCACACAAAAGACCAAAATGCTGTTTCTTTCATTGTTTTATTGAACTTTAAAAAGTAGATTTAGCAGTTTTGTCTCTCTACTGGAGACTTCATCAGAATAAACACACATTCAACTGACAAGATTTAAATACTCCAAGAAGCAAACATGATTGGGTGAACAATAAAATAATTAGATAGTTCAATCACACAATAAATATTTAAAGAAACACTGCAGTGAAAATAATACTGCCATAAAAACAGTATGTGAACGCGCTGAGTAAGAACAGTATGAATATTGCATTTGATGAACAGAATTGTATTAAATGTTCTAAAAGTCACATCAAATTTAAAATCCAGGTCAGAATGTAACCATAAAAATGCATATGAAAATACACAAATAAAAATATGATAAAACCTTTTGTTGCCTATTTGTAAACTTTTTTTGAACTATATTAAAAAAACACACACATCAGGAAACACGTAAAGAAACCTTTAGGTAAGGAATTGGTATTTCGGGTCTATGACACTGGATCGAAAACTGATTTCATCGAATGGCTTTTACACCGAAAATGCAGTTGATAGAAATTGGTTTTGGGAGATCACAGTACAGTGAAGATCGGAAAATTTGCCCTTTCCTCACTATAGTGCGATCTTGGAGTTGGTATATATATATATATATATATATTTAGTGGGGGGTGTGGGGGGCACAGCCCCCCACAAAACCGATTTCTATCAATGGCATTTTCGGTGTAAAAGCTGTTCAACGAAATCAGTTTTCGATCCAGTGTCATAGACCCAGTATTTCAATGCTCTTAATTTAAGGGCAGGGATTAAGCATAGATGGTCATTTAATCCAGGCGTTATGCAGGTGTTTAACTTCAGATGACAAATAAGTCTGCAGTATTCCAGTTTAGTTTCCCAGTCACCTCCTCTTTCTTGAGGTGTAACCTATTCAAGAACCCAAAAAGTACAGTTTTGTACCTACCATAAATGTAGATGTTCGAAGATCCACATTGCTGCAGTCCTAACACTTGGGTAGTCCGCTGTCCCAGTCGGCCCGAATACCAAAGTATAAGGCTGACGTCGGTCAAGGCGCATTAGTCTGACGTCAGGACGTCAGGGTACAAATGCGCATGACCGACGTCATATCCTCAGTCTTTTCTTGCCCCAGATGTCAGAAGACCCTAAAAAGATAAGGCCAAAACCAAAAAACACCAAACACTCCTGTACCAAATATATGTACAATATATACAAATTTACAAAGTACAACCCCACCCACACAACCACCCCTAAACACAGAGGGAAGGAGGGAGGGTAAATTGGACTGCAGCAATGTGGATCTTCGAACATCTACATTTATGGTAGGTACAAAACTGTACTATGTTCTTCATCTCACACTGCTGCAGTCCTAACACTTGGGTAGAATCCCAAAGCAGAGGTAAGGGAGGCTGGCAAATCATAAAGAAGCAGGAGCTGTCAACATGCCCTGCAAAATAGCCGTGGCAAAACCAGCCCTAGATTTAGAGTAGAGAGGAAGGTGGTAATTCTTAGAGAAAGTATGCACTGAACTCCAAGTAGCTGCCTCCAAAATATCCTTAGTTGCCACCCCCCTTAGAAATGCTGTTGAAGTGGCAGTAGCCCTAGTGGAATGAGGCCTAATCCCAGCTGGAATCTCCTTGCCATGATGGGAATAACAAAATGCAATGCAAAACCCAATCCACTTAGAAATAGTTTGTTTTGACACAGGCTTGCCCTGAGAACCCAAAGCAAAAGAAACAAACAACTGCTGAGACTGCCTAAAATCCTTAGTCCTGCTTAAATAATAACGCAACTGCCTGTGTACATCTAAAGTGTGCAAAATCTTTTCCCCTTATTTTGGGGATCTGCATAAAAAGGAGGGAAATGAATAGTTTGGTTTAAAGCCACACTAGAGACCACGTTAGGCATAAAGGAAGGATTAGTGCGTAATGATACCCTATCCTTATGGAAAATCAAAAAGGCTCAAGCGCCATAAGGGGCTGCAATTCAGAAACGCTTCTTGGAGAAGTAAAGGCCAACAAAAAAGCAGTCTTCCATGACAAGTATTTCAATTCAGCAGTAGCCGCAGGCTCAAAAGGTTGTAGAGTAAGTTTCTCCAACACAAAATTGAGGTCCCAAGCAGGAGTAGGAGCTCTCATTGGGGTCTTATATTCTTTGCCCCTCTAAGAAATTGCTTGAACAAAGGATGAGAAAACAATGGTGGGTCACAATCATAGTGAGCTGAAATTGCTGCAGCATGAATCTTAATGGAAGAGAAAGACAAACCTTTGTCCAATAACTCAGTAAGATATTGAAGAGCCACACTCAAATTAGGCTCAGAAACCTCCAAATCCTTTGCTGCACTCCAAAATAAAAATCTCTTCCATTTTTCTGCGTACACTTTCCTTGTACTAGGTCTTCTGGCTTCCATAATCACATTCAAAACTTGTTGAGGAAGTTGAGACCTGCTGTGGTTCAAAACAGAATATGCCAGGCTGTTAGATGAAGAGAGTGAAGCTTGACATTGAGTAGATGACCGTCCCTCTGAGACAATAGGTGTGGAATCAAAGGTAAAGGCCATGGAGGCTTCCTTACCAGACTCCTCAGTAATGGGTACCAGTGTTGCCGAGGCCAATCTGGAGCTATTAAAATCATCCTTGGCTTGTCTTGTCTGACCTTTAGGAGTACCTTTGGGAGGAGAGGCAGAGGTGGAAAGGCATACACATGAAGATTTTTCCAACTGAAAGAAAGAGCATCCACTTTCCAAGCTGTGTGATGAAACCTTTTAGGTGCAAAACTTTGGCAGCTGGTGGTTTAGTGGAGAAGCGAACAGATCTATGTCTGGAGTTCCCCATGACACTGTCAATTTCGAAATACATGAAGATCCAGTTTCCACTCGTGGGGATCCATGATTTGCCTGCTTAACACATCTGCTAAGGAGTTCTGTGCTCCGGCAGAAACCTTGCCTGAAGATTTAGTTGCAAGCTGAGCGCAGTCTCCCACAAAATCATTGCTTGCCTGCATAGAGGATAAGAATGTGTTCCCCTTGTTTGTTGATGTACCACATGACAGTTGTGTTGTCTGTTAGAATCAACACCTGCCCTGGAAGAAGTAACTCCTTGAAAGCCATTAATGCAAACTGGACTGCTAACATCTCCTTCATGTTGATATGTAGATGCTGTAGTCTGGCAGGCCACTTGTCTTGTATCCACTTTCCATTCAGATGAGCTCCCCAAGCTATGTCTGAGGCATCTGTCGTTAGAATCTGACTCGCCTCTGGCCGGGTCACAAAGAGTCCCTTGTTTAGGTGACATTCCTGAGCCCACCACAAAAATTCCTTTTGAATGCAAGGTATTATTTGAATGACAGTGTCCAAATCCTGGCAGTGCTGTGTCCATACATTTTGACATACCATTGCAGCTTCCTCATATGCAGTTTGGCATTGGGAAGCACCAGAATACAAGATGCCATGAACCCTAAGGCTTGAAGGACTGTCCTTGCAGTCAGTCCGGACTGAAGAGATAGTTGATGGAAGTAAAGGGAAAGATTCTTTTGTTTGTCCGGGGTTAAAAAGGCCATCTGGGTTGCTGTATTCAGTCTCACACCCAGAAAGCACATGTCTTGAGAGGGTACTAGACTGGACTTTATTTCGTTCACAGAATACCCCAGGCATCTTAGCACTGCTATCACATATTCCAAATGCTGAAAAGGTCTTCCTTTTCTTGAGCCAGAATCAGGCAGTCGTCCAAGTAAGGATAGATTTGTATTCCTTTTAGCCTGAAGTAAGCTATCACTGGAGCCAGAACTTTTGTGAATACTCTGGGCAGTAGATAAGCCAAAGGGCAATGCAGAGAACTGATAATGGGAATTCCCAGCTCGAAAACGCAGATACTTCCTGCAACTTAGTCTGATAGGCACATGAAGGTAAGCCTCCTTGAGATCTAAAGTTACCATCCAGTGATCTTTTCCCAGCAGAGGTAAAAGCTGTTGTAACGTCAACATTTTGAACTTGGGAATGTCCAGATAAGTGTTGAGGATAGATAAATCCAAAATTGGTCTCCACGTGTTCCCCTTTTTGGTACTAGGAACAGGCGAGAATAAAATCCTAGGCCCCTTTCTGGCACAGGAACCGGCTGAATGGCCCCTATTTGGAGTAACAGAGAAATTTGCTTGTGAGCCTCTTTTCTTTGTAGAGGAGGAATGTCTGGCATGCCTTTGAAAGGAGGCAAGGTATGGAAATAAAACCTGTAACCGTGGTGAATGATATCCAATACCCATCTGTCTTGGGTAATTAAACTCCAATTTTCTTTGAAAAGTGCCAGCCTTCCTCCCAAAGGTGCTGCCAGGAGAGAAGGCTCTGGCAGCTGAAAAGGCAGGTCATTGGGTCTGTTTACGAAAGGACTGACCCCTGCCCTCACCAGAAGACTGAGCAGGTGAACTCCTGTTCTAGGCCTAAAAGAACCTTGAGCTCTGCCCCTACCACGTCTAGACCTACCCCTAGACTGGGAATCATAAGAAGGATATGTCCACCCCTTAGTAGGCCAATTTCTACTAAACTTCGGAGGCTGAACCTGCAAAAAATCTTTAACAGTCTGCATAGACTTAGCCTTGTCCTCCATTTTCTTTAAAACTGCTTCCACAGGGGAACCAAACAACACATCAGATTGTAACGGAGCATCTAAAATCCTTGTCTTAACATGCTCAGCTAAATTCTGATCCCTCAGCCAGGCGTGCCTGCGAAGAACAGAACCAGTGGCAGCCACCCTCGAAGAGGCCTGTACAGCATCAAAACCACATTGCAAAGAATGCTTACCCACCTGTTCAGAAACATGAACTAAATCCTGCAACTCTTTACACTCAATACCTTCCGCCAGAGCATCCACCTTAGACTTCAATTGTGAAAGGAGATAATTTTGGTATTTTAACATGTGGAACTGGCAATTCAAAGCCCTCATGGCTAAAGTGGAAGAAGTATACACCTTCTTTCCCCATCTATCCAAAGCCCGCCTCTTTATCAGGAGGAACAGGATTTTTAACAACAGAAGCCTTAACACCTTTAGGCCCCTGAGAAACAGTTTCTGGGTCTGCCCTAGGACTCTTAAAAGATACTTATGAGCTTCAGGCACCCTATAATACCTATCCGGTTTAACTGGGGCAGGAGGCAAAGAATCAGGGTTCAGGGAAGCCTCTGCAAAAACATCTTCCACCACATCCAGAACAGGAGGTATAGCTAAAGGCCTATGCTGGGGTAGAAACAAAATTCCCTAAGCCTTTTCCTGGAATCAGAGAAATCTTGACCTTCCCATTTAAAATGCACCCTCATGGAATGAAGAGTCACTGAAAAAGAAAAATCCTCAGGAGGAGAAGGCGAAGGAGTAGAATCATCGACATCAGAATCAGAAGAAGGAGGATACTCGTGTAAGTCTTGAGCCGAAGACTCAGAAGCCTCGAACACTGCTCAAAACTCTCAAGCTCAGGTTCCACCCTAGGCCTCTTATCAGGAGGGGGCATAGAACCTCTAATCATAGTAATCAAATCTTCTGCCATTTTAAGCATATGTTTCTTAGGCAGAGACCCTGAAGAACTAGGAGAGACACTCACTGAAGTTAAACCTGGCCTGCCTCTCGAAGAAGCCTTGGAAACAGAAGGGGAGGGCCTAACCACCTTAGGAAGGGAGGGAGAACAGCTACCTGAGAAGCCCCTTCAGCCTGGCCTACCTCCTGAGAGGACACATCTTGTAACAGTAAAGTCTCTCCCTGAGACTCCAAAGAAACTTCTAGCAGAACCTCCGGCTCCACCGAGCCCTCTAAAGAACCGACGTCCGGGACAGACGGTTCTTCCAACCTAGGCTTTGCTGCTTTGTCCTTGCGCTTTTAGATTAAGCGGGCGCCGGAGCATCCGGCGGCATTTTATAATTACAACGCTTCCCAAAACTAACCTGGCACAGTCTAATCTTCTCTTTATAGTGCGTTTGTTAAATCTAGCACAAGAGCGACATCCAACAACGTCGTGCTCAGGCCCTAAGCAAGGTATACACAAGGTATGGTAATCCCTATGAGGTATCTGTTTCCCACAAGAAATACAGTTATTCACTTTTTCTGACATCCGGTAAAATACTGAGGCAAGAAAAAAACAAAATATTCCCCAACGGGGTACTTAGCCAACTTTGATTCGGTCTGAAACTCCGACTTCAGAAAATTTCAGAACGCCAACCTGCACTCGCAATACTGCTTCTGCATCGGACCATGCGGCAAAAAAGACTGAGGATATGACGTCGGTCATGCGCATTTGTACCCTGACATCCTGACGTCAGACTAATGCGCCTTGACCGACGTCAGCCTTATACTTTGGTATTCGGGCCGACTGGGACAGCGGACTACCCAAGTGTTAGGACTGCAGCAATGTGAGATGAAGAACATCTTAAAGTTTGCTTCCATACAAGTAATGGTATTTCTGTACAGAGTGTGAGTGTCCATTTTCATGTATTTCACAGTTGTTATTCTTAATCTGCATGCGCTCTTATTTAGCTTGAAAGTATGTTTTTTGTGTCTTACCATACATTAACAGATCAAATATGTCTTTAAATACCTTCCAAATATTCAATTGCCTTGAATGTCTAAAATATCTCTGGTTCTGATTAAATTCAAACAGTAGTCTAAGGAATCAGTACCTTCCCAACAACACATTAACTGCACAGAATTTATAGCTTGCTTCAGTTAATGCTATGTGCCAGAAACCTTGGTATGCACCTAGTGTTCAAAGGAGCTTTGCCTCCAGTATTCTTGATACCACCCTTCCAAATGTTAGCAATGGATAACGCTATATTTTAAACATTTTATTCAGATCCTGTGGATCAATACAAATGTGAATCATCTTTCCTTACAACAGCAACTGTGCTATCCAGCAATTCTGTTGACTTCCTGCCATCTATGGTTTTCACATTCTTCAGTTCCTGTTCAATTTTACTTTGGACAGCTATGTGAACCTTTCCACAAGCATAAATAACTGGCATTTCAACATGATTTATTTATAGGTGATATTCTCCTGGCGAGTTTCCAAAGCCGGTGATATAAATCCATACAGTCATACAAGTATCATTGCTACAACTATATGTAGTATCTGAAATGTCTCTATGATTATGTGAATCACTCTCTACATATGCAGTTTTTGCTTTTACACTGAATTTGTTTTACCATTCCAAGTTTTTCAGAACAAAATGACCAAAATGTATGGAAAATTTACTTAAAAGTGTTACTACATGATAAAGATTCTTCACTGCAGATTTCTGTGCTCACATGATGGTGGTGTTTTTCTGTCCTAATCTTGTCATCCAATGACCAGAAAAAAGATTACCAATCCACAAACTGCTCCCTCTTGAGTATGTTACAGCTCCAATGTTTTAAAAGTATCTTGAGAAAAATATTAAACTCTGCATTTATTTTTAAATCCTACATTCGGTTAATTATTTCCCAGCATTTCTAGCCAATAATCTAACTTGAGGACCTGTTGCAATCCATTAGATGATTTTTTTCAGATTTCAATGTATCAATTATTTTCAGTGCAGTAGCACAACCAAGCCATCTTTATATTTATGTTTAACAACATACACACTTTGAGTACACTAGCTTTTGCTTTCACACATCTTAAAAACTATATTTTAGTACAGATTCTGCACTATGCATTAAATACTGGAGAATACTTGTTTTCATGTTTATAGCCACACTTACTGCAAGCCTGAATTAAAATGATGTTAGCTATATGGTCTCCATCATGAATTCTGACGCTCCTAATTTGTAACACACTCCACCTTTCTAATTTTTGCTTTATTACTTGATGCACTTTTTAAGTGATGCATCTCCTTTCCATCGGTTTCTTTTAACTGTGCACTACAAGTTTCACTTGCTCTACATACAGCCATACCTTTTCATAAAGTTGTATATGTTTTCTTAATAGCCTTCCCCTAGTTTCATCATTTATTATACAATTAAAATGAATTTTTTTGTAAAAAACATGCAGCTCATCCCATTCTAAGTTTTATGACTCTGTTCTTCCACTCACACATTCTAGATTTTATTACTCTGTTCTTCTGCTCACACTTTCTAAGTTTTATGACTCTGTTTTTCCGCTCACACATTCTAGGTTTTATGACTCTGTTCTTCCGCTCACACACACACTAGGATTTATGACTCTGTTTTTCTGTTCAGACATTCAAGGGTTTATGACTCTGTTCTTCTGTTCAGTAACATAAGCATCTACAGTCATGGAAGGACCTTATGTTCTTATAAAGAATACATGTATAAATAATGGCATACTCTTTCTGTGCTGACAAAAAGGTCTGAATTTTTCTTAGAGAAACTATTTTTGCCTTTCCTCACTTCCAAGTAAAGCAAAAGTGTTAAATAACTTTATGAGTTCTTTCTAGCAACATGTAGGGTTGCAGCACCTTCTGCCTCAACACATTTTTCATCTAATCCACTTGCAGTGAGAAATAAAATGATTTCTGGATCCACAGTTTTTAGTTTTAAGCAATATTTGATTCTTATGAAAAAAATCTTGGGGGAAGTAGTTGAGACATATTTCGACTGAGAATTTTAAGTTTTTAGTTCGAAACACAGTGACTCTAGAAAGCATATTTCCTGACTTGGCAGACATTTCACCAGTTGGACATGTCATATCAGGAGGCTAAGTAAATAATACACAAACATACTAGAAGTGCTGTATATACTGTAAGAGCTCTAGATCTATATATCACATGACATTCAAATCACTATAATTAACTCATTACTCTTAAAGCTAAACAACCATGTGTGTGTGTGTGTGTGTGTGTGTCTTTCGGCTTTTCCCGGTTAGGGGTCGCCACAGCGGAACTCCGGCCTGCTAATGATTGGTAGTTGATTTTTACGTGCCGAGTTACCAGCCCTGACGCACAACCTTCAACGAAGGTACGCCCATTCACGCACGTCTCCACGAAGAAGACGCTCTAGCTGAGAATCGAACAGGACAGCGTCTTACTGTGAGGTGACTGCTACCGCAGCACCACCACCGCGGGTAAAACTAAACAGCCATATACATCAGATTTCACTATGGTGTCACATAGAGACCATTTATGAGTCATTTACCACCCAAATTGTATGCTGACCTCCAGTTATATTGTAAACATAGACACAAGGTCAAATTATGTTTTTTTCTAGCAAAATAAACTGCTTTCTGGATCACCAGAAGGATTTCTTATTAAACCCTATATAGTTCAGTAATAGAGTTAATTAGCTCATGAATGAGAGCTGTTTGCCCTCTTCTTTCCCATTTCCTCAAATTTACCTTTGCCAGTATTGCCATACACTTTGGGACTTCAGTACAGGATTTTTTGAGTGTTCCAGATGAGAAAGAAGTTCTAATTCCATGCTACCAAAGTGAGAATATACTGTGAAGATTCTTCAGATACATCACTGTAGTACTTTACTACCTTATCCAGTAGCAGTTGGTTTAAAGAAACTCAATTTAACAGAATGCAGGACATTGCTGAAATGTTATCGGCTGCAGTTCCTCAGATTTCCTGAGCAGCATAATCACTGTGTTTTAGGGGATCTTGTTAGGTCACCAGACTGCAAACATATTCACTAAAAGTGCAAATCATTACAACATTTATTTATTTAAGGATCACATATAGTGCATCCTCCAGATTACAGACAGATTATTTGTACTTACAATAAAATAACTTGTGCATGACCAAACATCTGTGCAGCTGTGTGACTGTACACATTGACAACTTCCAGACAAAGATCATAGTACCTAATACAATGAGGTCAGATTTCATATGGGAAGTAACTCCATTCGGGGGAACTTCTATAGCTGAAGAATGGAAGGCAGGTGGAACAAAGTCCTGGGAAACAGCAAGCAATTTGGCCTTTCTAATTTTAACCTAAGCAATAGGCTACCTTTGCACAAAACAGCATTTTGGCTTGTCAGATATGGATGGGACTGAGGTTAGAACAATGAGCACTGAAAACAATGCCACCACCAGCTCCATTGCATTCCCTCTCACAGCAAAGAAAGCCTTCCCCTGGAAGAGCACGTTCTGAGTCTGGAATAACTTTAGTGAGCCACGTTTCTGAAACAGCCACAATGTCATGGAAGCACAGTGTAATCCAGCTTTACAGGACTCCTATCTTGTTTCATACTTCATACATTAATTTTGTACTGATCTTGAAGTGGTACAAGTTAATCAGATGCAGGGGACAGGGTCAAAAATAGCACTGTTTGTGCAAGGGCTTCAGCTGGATAGTCTTCAAATTCTAAAATAAGTGATAGAAATGATAAAAAATACCACTCATGCAATTTTATAACAGCTCTGTATAGGGCTTAATTACATTACACTAACATGAAAGGTAATTCACATCTCCATTGTGACTGAATTGTATTATCACCAAATTAGGTGACTACAGTGATGTTTACTGCTTGTGAATCTGAAAATACTTTTGAAAGTGTAGTGTTCCACAGTCTGGAGAAAGAAATTACTGCAATGTTGCAGTGATGGTGGTGGTGGTGGTGGTGAGGGTACATTCAAGTTAATACTATGGAACTGCGGCTCTGGTGGAGTACAGGGGTAAAGCCATGACTATGGCCCAGCCAACCTAGGCTCGATTAACAGTTAGGGTAACTGACAGAGATGCAGGGGAAGGATAGACATGTCCATCCCAGGGCTGGGCAGCTACAAAGACATAACTCACAGTGATCTCTAATGGAAACCGGGGACATCACATTGGGGGCATTTTCTACGGAGTGAAAGGGTGATGGGCCTTGCAAAGCTGTTGTGGAGGCACGGCAATATGCCACATGTCCCCATTACACATCTGTTCCTTGGACATAAACACAAAGACTACAATTGGAGGGAGAGTAACAGAGTAGTCCTAAGGTATAAACTCCCAGCTGACAGTGAGAGATGAGACCTCCAGGATACCAATAAGTTCTGTGACTGGCCCCAGCTATATTGGAGTTAAGTCCGGGGGGCAAGGAGAAGATGGCAGACTTGGCACAGTTGTGGAGCACTGGATAAGAAGGCCATATAGTGACACATGGCAGTGAAAAGTGTTCAAATACAATATGCTATGACTGGCTACAATAAGACAGACTCTAAATTAGCTGTTCAGGTAAGCTAAGTGGCTTGAGTCAGTATATAAGCCATGCTAGCTCAGGGTGGAAGAATTGCTGGAGTAGGATGAAGCATCTTTCAGGTACAGACAGTAACTGTTATTGTTTAAATTAAATTCTCCTGTGGGAGCCAAAAGGCGTGTGTGGTACCCAAGAGAGACAACCAATGGCAAGCACTGTGGTGTGCAACATGTGATCAGTGAGAAACATCAAGTAGTACTGGAAATGTCCATGACTACTGGATATCAATCCTGCAGGGGTTCACAGTTCATAGGTTCATAGACTAGTACTAGGCTGACTGCCCTTTTGGGCCATTGTAAGTCTAGCAAATTACCCCACCTGAGAATCAAACTCCGCACCTTGTGTCTGTATGATAAATACCTTAACCATTATGCCAACCTGCAACAGATGTCAAACAAATTGAAGGCGCAAAAGCAGCCTGATAAATGAATGATGAAGACCAGATATAGCTCACACAGAAGAACACTACTGCACAAGTCATTCTGGGAAAGACTGACATGTAATCTCACCTAAGTTGTTCTATAGTGTACCTTGATCAATGTGATCTTCTGAGTACAGTGTGCAGAGGTCAAGTTACTGTTGTTTTACTCAGCCAGTGCAAAAGTTTGTTGTGAATATAAGTTTGCAATCAGAAATGTTCTCTGTAAGCAAAAGAACTTGGATAATGCTTCTAGAGAGACAAAGGCGTAGTAGCATAATATCTAAAGAACATAAGCTTTCATAATGAGCATTTGATACAGTCTTTAGTTACCAGCTACTGCAACTTACAAACACTTTGTCTACAGTGTAGCAATTTGAAGAAGTAAACTTTCTTCAAATTGACCACTGTATAAAATTACACACACCAGTGTAGAAGGAATGCTAATGCTTCTCACTTTAAGCATATACACCTTCTACTCAAATTATTCTTGAGCAAAGTACACAGGTACATTACCTGAAAATGCAGAGGTAAACGTATGGCTACAGTTGCTGACTGTTTAATGACTCTGGTTACAAATGTTAGTTTTGTCTGCTTTCAAATTAGATGACGTAAACTTGCAGTACAAAGTACTTTAACTCATTCATTTAGCTCATTTTAGTGTAATTCCATTAGACACCCATAGTTCCTTGGGATGACATGCTATTGTTTGAAACTGATTTCCTTGATGACTTACCAATTAATATTATACAGCATATGAAAGAGTGGCTATGAGAAACAAACCGTCACTTTGTCTAGGATGCACTGCAGTGGAGATATGAGCTACTGTCATTCATTATTATAAATATTTTCATATATACATTATTATTTTCATATCTGAAGGACCTACATGTTACTAATGGGAACAGTGTTAAGTGTCACAGTAGAAGGCAGAAAAAATACATTGTTAATGTATAATCCATTATTTATCTATTGCCATTTGATAATCGGGTGAGTGATGAGGTCCACAGACCCTTTTCAGAATAACTTAGGTACTTCCATAGGTAGAAAAACATAAGAACAATACGGTAAAAAAAAAATAAGTAAATGAATGCAGTCCTAACAATGTTGTTGTTGTTGTTTGTCTTTCGGCTTTTCCCGGTTAGGGGTCTTACAGTTATTTATTTACTTGAATTATACTGTGGTGAGTTCTATGCAGATATACAAAGGAATTTACAATGCAAATGGTAAAAGACACATTAGAAAGTACACATCATAGTGGTGCAAAATGTAAACCTATGAAGTATCACTACAAACTAATCAGCATTTTATTAAGCAAGCTGTGAGAAAACATAGAATAATGTGTTCTTACATCATCCGGTATCTTGAAAGCATATGCAAACAAATTTCTAATGCAGGTTTTCTTTAAGGGCTCCTTATTTAAAAGTTTCAATGGATTCTTGATTTTTGACATCCATAGGCAAGTGGTACTGGGTTACTGGTCCTAATTTTGAGAATTTCCCCTAATGTGGTTTTGAAAGGTGGATGTGCAATGGATAAGTAGTTATCTTGAGAGCTTCTCTGTTCATACAAGATCTCTTGAATAGGAAATATACTTTTTAAAGACGCTATTGGTAGTTTGTTTAGCATTATAAAGAAAAGCAATATTTCCATTAATGCTACAATAGCCAAATAACTTACAAATTACTACATGGCACACCTCTCAACCTCTTAGCCCAATAATTCAGAACAAATCCAAAAGTAGTCGAGGGCACAAAAGCAAAAAAGTAAGAACAATTTTAAAATATTGCTCTAATAAGCTTTGACAGTTGACAGACTAACAAGTTTTGTATTAACAGGTATTTCTGAAGGGTATGAATCCTAAAATTCAAATATATGCCACTATTTAGGGTCTTTAATTCCCAATGATTTGACATAAAACTACAAATTTTATGAGCAACAGACTACAAATGTAAGACAAAAATCTATACAGTCTGCAGAAATCTGAACAACTAAGAGGTATGCAGAATGGTATCAGTTGAAAAGTACAGTTTTGTACCTACCATAAATGTAGATGTTCGAAGATCCACATTGCTGCAGTCCTTACTTATGGGTAGTCCGCTGTCCTCGGTCGGCCCGAATACCAAAGTATTAGGCTGACGTCGGTCATGGGCGCCTAGATCTGACATCAGAGCGTCAGGGTATAAAGGCGCATGATCGACGTCATATCCTCAGTCTTTTCTTGCCCCAGATGTCAGAAGGCCAAACCAGAAAGGCCACAGCCAAAAACAGAATACCTCCCAAAACATGCCCAACAACAACCATCACCTAAAGCATAGCACCAAGTCAAACTACAGTGGGGAAGGAGGGAGGGTAAATTGGACTGCAGCAATGTGGATCTTAGAACATCTACATTTATGGTAGGTACATAACTGTACTATGTTCTTCATCTCACATTGCTGCAGTCCTTACTTATGGGTAGAATCCCAAAGCACCGGGAAAGGGAGGATGGTAAACATCATAAAGCATTAGGGGCCGCTAAAATGCCCTGTAAAATTGCAGTGGCAAATCCAGCCCTAGACTTAGAATAAAGAGAAAGGTATGCACTGAACTCCAAGTAGCTGCCTCCAAAATGTCTTTTGTAGCTACCCCTAAGAAAGGCCGTAGAAGTAGCAGTAGCCCTAGTGGAATGAGGCCTGATTCCAGCAGGAATCTCCTTACCATGATGGGAATAACAGAAAGAAATACAAAACCCAATCCATTTAGAAATAGTTTGTTTTGAAACAGGTTTACCCTGTGAACCCAAAGCAAAAAGAAACAAACAATTGTTGAGACTGTCTGAACTCCTTGGTTCTGCTCAAATAATAACGCAACTGCCTGTGAATATCCAAAGTATGCAAAATTTTCTCCCTTTATTTTGGGGTTTGCATAAAAAGTAGGCAAATGAATAGTTTGATTTAAGGCCACACTAGAAACCACTTTAGGCAGAAAGGAAGGATTAGTGCAAAGATACCCTATCCTTATGAAAAATCAGGAAAGGCTCCACTGCCATGAGGGCCTGTAATTCAGAAACCCTTCTTGCAGAGGTAATGGCCAACAAAAAAGCAGTTTTCCATGACAAATACTTTAACTCGGCAGTAGCTGCAGGCTCAAAAGGTTGTAGAGTAAGTTTTTCCAACACAAAATTGAGATCCCAAGCAGGAGTAGGAGCTCTACGTGGGGGTCTTATATTCCTTGCCCCTCTAAGAAATTGCTTAAACCAAGGATGAGAGAATAAAGGAGGGTCACAATCATAGTGAGCAGAAATGGCTGCAGCATGAACCTTTATTGAGGAGAAAGACAAACCCTTGTCCACTAGCTCAGCAAGATATTGAAAAGCAACACTTAAATCAGGTTTGGAGACATCAAGGTCCTTTCCTTTGCTCCAAATAAAAAATCTCCTCCATTTATCAGCGTAAACTTTCCTGGTACTAGGCCTCCTGGCCTCCAAAATAACATTCAAAACTTGTTGTGGAAGCTGAGACCTTCCAGAGTCTAAAACAGAATATGCCAGGCTGTTAGATGCAGAGACTGAATCTTGACATTGAGGAAGTGACTGTCCTCTTGTGACAAAAGGTGCGGAATCAAAGGCAGAGGCCATGGAGGTTCTCGTACTAAACTCCTCAGTAGTGGGTACCAGTGTTGTCGAGGCCAATCCGGTGCTATCAAAATCATGGTTGGCTTGTCTTGTCTGGCCTTCAAAAGTACCTTGGGAAGAAGAGGCAGAGGTGGAAAGGCATATACATGCAGATTGTTCCAACTGAATGATAGAGCGTCCACCTTCCAAGCTGTGTGATGAAACCTTTTTGTGCAAAACTTTGGCAACTGGTAATTCAGTGGAGAAGCGAACAGATCTATGTCTGGAGTTCCCCATAACACTGTCAACTGTTGAAATACATGAGGATCCAATTTCCACTCGTGAGGATCCACTATTTGTCTGCTCAATACATCTGCTAAGGAGTTCTGTGCTCCTGGTAGAAACCTTGCCTGAAGATTGAGGTGTAGATTGAGAGCAGTTTCCCACAGAATCATCGCTTGCCTGCAAGGAGGGTAAGAATGGGTTCCCCCCTGCTTGTTGATGTACCACATGACAGTAGTGTTGTCTGTTTGAATCAACACCTGCCCTGGGTGAAGTAAATCTTTGAAAGCCATCAATGCAAACTGGACTGCTAACATTTCCTTCAAGTTGATATGCAAATGTTGGAGTTTGACAGGCCACGTGTTTTGCACCCATTTTCCATTGAGGTGTGCTCCCAAGCCTTGTCCGAGGCATCTGTCGTTAGAATCTGACTCGCCTCTGGCCGGGTCACAGAGAGTCCCTTGTTTAGGTGACATTCCTGAGCCCACCACAAAAACTCCTTCTGAATGCAAGGTATTATCTGAATGACAGTGTCTAGATCTTGGCAGTGCTGTGTCCACACATTTTGAGATACCATTGAAGCTTCCTCATATGCAATTTGGCATTGGGAAGCACCAGAATACAAGATGCCATGAACCCCAAGGCTTGAAGGACTGTCCTTGCAGTCAGCCTGGACCGTAGAGACATTTGCTGGAAATAAAGAGAAAGGCTTCTTTGTTTGTCCGGGGTCAAAAAGGCCATCTGGGAAGCTGTATTCAGTCTCACACCCAGAAAGCACATGTCCTGAGAGGGTACTAGACTGGACTTTGTTTCGTTCACAGAATACCCTAGGCATCTTAACACTGCCATCACATACTGTAGATGAAGAAGTTCGTCCTTTTCTTGTGCAATAATCAGGCAGTCGTCCAAATAAGGATAAATCTGTATTCCTCTTAGTCTGAAAAATGCTATAACTGGAGCCAGAACATTTGTGAACACTCTAGGCGCAGTAGATAAGCCAAAGGGCAATGCAGAGAACTGATAATGTAAATTTCCAGCCCGAAAACGCAGGTACCTCCTGCAACTGGGCCTGATAGGAACATGAAGGTAAGCCTCTTAGAGATCCAGAGTAACCATCCAGTGATCTTTTCCCAACAGAGGTAAAAGTTGTTGTAAAGTCAGCATCTTGAACTTTGGAATGTCCAGGTAAGTGTTGAGGATAGATAAATCCAAAATTGGTCTCCACGTGTTCCCTTTCCTTGGAACTAGAAACAGGCGAGAATAAAATCCTAGGCCCACTTCTGACAGAGGAACTGGCTGTATAGCTCCTATTTGAAGAAGTAAAGAAATTTGTCTGTGAGCCTCTATCCTTTGCCGAGGAGGGACGTCTGGCATGCCTTTGAAAGGAGGCATGGTGTGGAAATAGAACTTGTAACCTCGGTTTATAATGTCCAATACCCATTTGTCCTGGGTGACTAAATGCCAATTTTGCTTGAAAAGAGCCAACTTTCCTTCCAAAGGAGCTGCCAGGCCAGAAGAATCTGGCAGCTGAAAATGCAGGTCATTGGGCCTGTTTACGAAAGGACTGGCCCCTGCCCTCACCAGCAGATTGAGCAGGCGAACTCCATTGTCTCGGCCTGAAGGTACTCTGAGCTCTGCCCCTACCATGCCTAGATCTACCTCTAGACTGAGAATCAGAAGAAGGGTGCGTCCACCCCTTAGTAGGCCAATTTCTACTAAACTTTGGAGGTTGTACCTGCAAAAAATCTTTAACAGTCTGCATAGACTTAGCCTTGTCTTCCATTTTCTTTAAGACTGACTCCACAGGAGGACCAAACAAAACTTCAGACTGTAAAGGGGCATCCAGAATTCTAGACTTAACATGCTCAGACAAATTCTGATCCTTAAGCCAGGCATGCCTACGAATAACTGAACCAGTGGCAGCCACCCTAGAAGAAGCCTGTAAAGCATCAAAACCACATTGCAAAGAGTGCTTACCCACCTGTTCAGAAACATGCACTAAATCCTGCAATTCTTTACACTCTATGCCCTCTGCCAAAGCATCCACTTTAGATCTTAGCTGAGAAAGGAGGAAATTCTGATACTTCAACATATGAAACTGGCAGTTCAAAGCTCTCATTGCTAAAGTAGAAGAGGTATACACCTTCTTACCCCATCTATCCAAAGCTCTAGCTTCCTTATCCAGAGGAACCGGATTCTTAACAACAGAGGCTCCAACACCCTTAGGCCCCTGACCAATAGTTTCTGGGTCCGCCCTAGGACTCCTATACAGATAATTATGAGCCTCAGGCACCCTGTAATACCTGTCCGGTCTGTGGTAAAAACAAGAACTCCCTAAGCCTCTTCCGTGAATTAGAGTAATCCTGTTCCTCCCACTTAAAATGCTCCCTCATGGAATGCAGAGTTTCTGAAAATGAAAAATCCTCTGGAGGAGAAGCAGAAGGAGTGGAATCCTCTGCATCAGAATCAGAATAAGGAGGGAAATCTTGAATGTCTTCAGCAGAAGACTCTGAATCATCTGAGGCCTGCTCCAAACTGTCCAACTCTGGCTCCATCCTGGGCCTCTTATCAGGAGGGGGCATAGAACCTCTAATTAAAGTAATCAAATCCTCTGCCATTTTAAGCATGTGCTTAGGCCCAGACCCTGAAGAACCAGAACTGACACCAGAGGAAGGCAAAACAGACCTGCCCTAAGAAGGAGCCTTAGAAACAGTAGCAGAAGGCCTAACCACCTTAGGCATAGAAGGGAGAATAGTAACCTGAGAGGCCCCTTCAGCCTGACCTGCCTCCTGAGAGGCCACATCTTGTAAAATCAAAGTTTCCCCCTGGGACTCAACAGAAACTTCAGCCGGATCCACCTGTTCAGCTGTAGCTTCTAAAGGTCCAGCGTCCGAAACGGACGAATCATCCTGCCTAGGCTTTAAAGATTTGTCTTTGCGCTTCTTAGTAGAAGCAGGCGTCGGAACATCCGACGGCATATTATAATTACACCTCTTGCCAAAGACTAACCTAGCGCAATCTAACCTCCGTTTTATAGTGCGCTTATTAAACCTAGCACAAAACCAACACCCGACTACGTCGTGCTCTGGTCCCAAACAAGGAATACAAAGCGAGTGGTAATCCCTATGCGGTATCTGTTTCCCACAAGAAATACAATTAATCACTTTTTCTGACATCCGGTAAGTAACTGAGGCAAGAAAAAACAAAAATATTCCCCAACGGGGTACTTAGCCCAACTTGGTATCGGACTGAAACTCCGAAAACGAAAAATTTCAGAACGCCGAACGGCACTTGCAACGCTGCTTCTGCATTGGACCATGCGGCAAAAAAGACTGAGGATATGACGTCGATCATGCGCCTTTATACCCTGACGCTCTGATGTCAGATCTAGGCGCCCATGACCGACGTCAGCCTAATACTTTGGTATTCGGGCCGACCAAGGACAGCGGACTACCCATAAGTAAGGACTGCAGCAATGTGAGATGAAGAACATCTTAGATGATACTGAAGAAAAACAGTCACTGACACTTTCACTGAAAGCTGTACAGCGTAAGAGATACTACCCATTGTTTACATTGTTAATTATGGATATAAACATCAAATTTCATTTTCTGTAAATATCTCAAAAATAAGCATCACTACAATAACTACATGGAATCATATGAAACATGAAATCAGTCTTCTTCTTCTTCTCTTTCGGCTGTTCCCGTTAGGGGTCGCAACAGCGGATCATCTGTTTCCATTTCTTCCTGTCCTCTGCATCTTGCTCTGTCAAACCAACCACCTGCATGTCCTCTCTCACCACATCCATAAACCTTATCTTAGGCCTTCCTCTTTTCCTCTTACCTGGCAGCTCCATCCTTAGCATCCTTTTCCCAATATACCCAGCATCCCTCCTCAGCACATGTCCAAACCAATGCAATCTTGCCTCTCTGGCTTTGTCTCCAAACCGTCCAATCTGAGCTTACCCTCTAATATACTGATTCCTAAAGCTGTCCATCCTCGTCACACCCAGTGCAAATCTTAACATCTTTAACTCTCCCACGTCCAGCTCTGACTCTTGCCTTTTTGTCAATACCATCATCTCCAACCCATATAACATAGCTGGTCTCACTACCCTCTTGTAGACCTTCCCTTTCACTCTTACTGGTACCCGTCTGTCACAAATCACTTCTGACACTCTTCTCCACCCATTCCACCTTGCCTGTACTCTCTTCTTCACCTCTCTTCCACACTCACCATTACATGAAATCAGACTGTAAAAGGTACAATTAATAATGTGTGTCTATGTTGTATGGTTTTGAAGATATGAACAGCTTTTTGTGAAAAATGTAGAGAAAAGTACAAGTTTGCTGTGTTTTACAGTATGGATGTAAAGACTTTGAATGTGTTGACTTTACTCTTTGGAAAAACAAAACACTTGTGTTTATTAATTAGCTCTTTCTTCTTTCATGGTGTTCATGTTTAAATTTTGTTTTTAAACTTGATTTAAAAAAATGTTCAGAAATATTTGTATGTATGTATGTATGTATGTAGAATGCCCAAGAGTTGACATTCCAAAGCTGCTGGGTATTAGTGATAGGATCATGCAGAATATGCTCCTTCTCCCCAAACTGTAAATACAGCATCCCATACTGACAACAGAGGATGGGTGAGATAGAATCTACAAGGCATATGCTTTGCTAAACATATTTTTAATGTTCTTTCAAGTAGTTTAAACTTTATAAGTATTTATCAACATCTATCTATATTAATATAGCCATCTACACTTCTATACATATACATATACATACAATTTGTATATAAGCCTTTATTTGCTTTTTCAAGAGCTAGGAAAAGTCATTTTACCATTGACTTACTCATGTTCATACTTCAGTCCTTTATATTTAGCTTCAGTTGTACTTGCAGCTACCTGACAATGACCTTCTCATTTCTTTGGGTGTTTTGTATACAACAAAAACAACAAAAACTTGCTGGTGTGGTTTCCTCTCTCAGTCTGCCATGTTCTGAGCACCAGAAAAAGGGCTTATGAAATCATGATAAGTTGCACTGTTTAGTTGGGATGTCCTCTAATGGTCACATCTCAAAAATTGTAGACTAGGAGATATCACGGCTACCAAGAAATTTGATCAAAGACCAACATTTGCCTCTGCAGATACTTAGTTTACACAAACATTTTATTTATATATATATATACATATATATATATATATATATATATATATATATATATATATATATATATGTCTATATTTCTCTCTCTCTCTACATACACACACACACATATATATATATATATATATATATACATATATAGTTTCATAGTTTAGTACTAGGCTATCTGCCCTGGAGCATTTATAAGCCTAGCCATAGTGATGTGGCTTTCGCCACCCCATGTAATAGTACAAAAGTGTACAGAATAGATTTAGAATACTGTGCCTCTGTCTAGTAGCGACACAGTGAAGACCCCCTTACATAATAGAATTAGTTTACTGTGCCTCTGTCTAGTAGTGACACAGAGATGACCCCCGGGGTAAACCTACGATCTCCCATCCACTCGTCAAGCTTTCTCTTGAAGAGAGTCAGTGAGGGGCTCTGCCTAACATGAACTGGGATTCTGTTCCAGAGTATGGGAAGCCGCTGGGTTATGATTCTGTCCCTCCAGCATGTCCTATTCATAATTGTGCTGAGGTTTAAATCTTTAGCTCTCGTGATTCCGATGGATTTGGATTTTTTGAGGTGGAGCATGTCCTTCAATTTCTGATTGGACATGGCCTTGTACGTCAGGTACAGATCACCTCTGAGTAAGCGGTATGCTACTGAATAGAGCTGGAGTTTCTTTAGTCTGGCAGCATATGACATATGTTGGAGACCCTTGATCCTCTTGATGAGGTACTTTTGGGGACTCTCCAGCTGTTGCAAGTGCCAGGTGAGGTACATACCAAATGGGGCATTGTACTCAATCATGGGCCTGATAAGGGAGGAGTATAGGGGTATAATGACCTCCTTTGATCTGGATGTGAATCCCTTCATGATAAGGTGGGCAAGGTAGAAAGTCTTTCTAACCACTTTGGCAACGTGGGTGTCAAATGAGAGGTCACTATCGACTTGGGTCCCCAGGTCTCTGATTACTTTTTCCGTACTCAGTGGGTTACTGTCTGTGTGATAATTTGTGGGTACTTTGTTTTTCCCAAAGAGGATGACTATACATTTTTTGGCATTTAGTTTAAGGCCATGACTCCGGCACCAGTTGTCCGTTTCAGTGAGGCCTTTCTGTAGGATGTATGTGTCAGCTGGTGTATCGACTATGGCACTTAGTTTGCAGTCATCTGTGAACTTTGTCAGCCACAACCCTCCCATGTTTGCTTTCACATCTGAGAAATAAATGCCGAACAAGAGAGGTCCCAGGACAGAGCCCTGTGGGACACCACTTGTGACTGGCTTTGAGTCTGACATGGCTCCAGCGATTTTGACTTTATGGGTTCTATCCTTTAGCCAGTTTGCAACCCATCTTGTGACATATGGATTTACATTTAAGCTGTTGAGCTTGTCTATGATGCCTGAGTGGGGTATTGTGTCGAAAGCTTTAGCCAAGTCCAGGTAGGCTGTATGGACTGCCTTGCCCTCGTCAATGGCTCTAGTGACTGTTTCGAAAAAGTCAACCAGGTTCAAAAGGGAGGATCTGCCCTTTACAAAGCCGAACTGGGTGTGATCAAGTGTCTGTAGGTCCCCAATGTCTCTGTTTATGAGTTCCATAATGATTCTTTCCATAGCTTTGCAGACCAGGCTGGTTAAGCTTATGGGGCGGTAGTTACCAGGGTCTGTAGAGGTGCCTCCTTTGTGGAGTGGGACCACTGTTGCTGTACACCAGTGTTCAGGTACATATCCTGTAGTAAGGCTAAGGTTAAATAGCATTTTTATGTGCGGGTTTAGCTCCTCTTGGAGTTCATGTAGCACGCAACCCGGGATACCGTCAGGTCCTATTGATGCTGTGTTTTTAGCTTTGCTGAGGGCGGTTCTCACCTGGACATCTGAGATGACAGAGAGGTTACATTCAGCTGGGATAAGTATTTCTTCTTTTGGGGGTGAGGGAGGGGAGAAATTTGCACTGAACCTGTCTGCCAGAATGTTGGCAATATCTGTGAGTTCAGTGTATTTTTTGTCATTGTGAACTAACTCTGAGCATATCTGAGGGTTTCCGCCCAGGTTTCTAACATAGCAGAAGAAGGCCTTGTAGTTATCTTTAGTGTCCATAGCGATTTTTCTCTCAAAGTTAGCCTTGGATGTTTTTATGAGAGAACGTAGCTTTCTACTAGTGCTGATCAGAGATGCCTTCTCTTTATGGGATTTTGCTCTGTCGTGCAGTAGCTTCCTTCTTTTGTTATACAATTTTTTTATGGCTGGGGTCCACCAGACAGGACGCCTGCCCTTGGTGGAGAGGGTCTTGGTTTTATTTGGGATTGCATGATCCATGCATTCTTGGGGATGTCCGTAGAAAGCATTTGTGAAGGATTCAGCATTGTGGGATGTGGTTTCCACTGGCCCAGTGGGTTTAAAGGATACCATCTCAGTCTTAAGAAGTGTAAAGTCGGCTTTTGAGACGTTTTTCACTGTAGTCTTTTGTGTTGGGGGTGGAGGTGGGATATGTATATCCAGGGTGATTAGTTTGTGGTCAGATCTCACTAGTGAGGGGTATACTTCCGGTGTGGAGCACTTTGTCTCCATGTTTGTGATGATCAGCTCTAGTATATTATCTCTCCTTGTGGGAGAGGTGACTAGCTGTTCCATTGCATTTGAATTTATGAATTCCAGGAACCTTTGTGTTAGGGTGTTAGGGCTAGAATAATGCACCCAGTCTATGTCAGGGTAGTTGAAGTCTCCCAATATGATGGTGTTTGGTGAGACATTCATATCCTCCAATGTCTTCAGGAAGGCTGAATGGGGTTCCTGAGATTGGGAGGGTGGTCTGTAACATGCTACCAGTTGTATAGCAGTTTTGCCTATGGTTAGTTGCACCTGGATGGTCTCTGATGCTTCATGTGTTGCCACTAACCTGGAGGTGTGGATGTCCTTGATGAATATGGACACTCCCCCTCCCTTTTTGGTTTGGCCTGAGTTTTGGGGCTGAAAAGCATGATATGAGGTATAGCCTGGTAGCACTGGGGTGTTCTCAGGAGCCTTGAACCAGGTTTCAGTTACTGAACAGACATCTATGTTCTCCATACTGAGGAGTGCTTCGAGAGCCTGCATCTTGAGATTTAGACTTCTGGCGTTGAGCAGCATTACCCTTAATTTTTTTCCATTTTTGTTTTCTAGGGAGGTGGGTTTGTCTTTTGAGCCTTGCCTAAAAAAGGCACTGTGGGAGTGGCAAGAGCCTTAGCCAATATCCGGAAGCCCAGTGGTGACAGATGCAAGCCGTCCCTTGCGAAGCAGCGTGGCTTGTCCAGCATGTCATCCCAAGCAGACAGACATTGGATCCCCCTAGAATGACACCAGTAATTGAGCCAATTATTAAAGCTGATCATCTTGTCTTTGTATTGTGGCATCATTCCTTGGTGAGGGCAAGATGCTGCTCAGGGACAGGGTCATACCAGCCTGGGCTACATAATCAGAGAGCTCCTCTATGTCTCTTTTCATGTAGTCCAGGGAGGTACGTCTCAGGTCATTCACGCCGGCATGGACAATGACGGAGTCATATTTGTACTTGCTTTGGAGTGACCTGAATGCGTGTGTTATGTGGCGGATCCTAGCTCCCGATAGGCAGCTCACCGTTACCCTCTCCTTGTTCAGCCTGGTAAGCGGAACGTCAGTGTGTCTGACTATAGAGTCACCTATTACTAGTGTATCAGGCATGGTGTTTGGCCTTAAGGGCTGTGATTGTTTGACACACTGATTTATTGAAGTATGTGTTGCATGTGTTATGTTTTGAGGTGGTGGATTTTTGGGTGTGGGAGCCTCTGTTGTTTTGGTAAGTTTTTTGTTAGAGCCTCAGAGTATGTCTTTGTGTTATTATGTGTTTGGTTTGCAGTTGTGATAGGTCTATGTGGGACTGGGTTTGCTGTGTGTGTGGTTACCTTCTCCTCCTGTCTGGTCTTGCCAGTCCTGAGTTGAGAGATTTCAGCCTCCAGTTTGGCTATATAGTTGCATCTCTCACATGTATTTGTGTTTGTTGGGAGGAGGAGAGGGTTGTCTGTGTACATGAGACAATTGTAGCATTGTCTCAAGATTCCCAGATTAACCAGCTGAACCAGAGAGGATGCTAGTAATCTACCACTCGACATGCTAGAATATTATAAGGGAGTGATGTGCCTTTAAGGGAAGTGGGTACTCACAGGGGTGGTAGGTGGATGTAGTGCTTACTTTAGTTTGAGAGTGCTTACTTAGAAGAGAGGTTTTGAGAACAAGTGCTAGGCTTATAATAAAGCGAGTAGACTGATTATTATAGGAGTAGAGCTTTCTTAAGGGAAAATTTGAAGAGCAGACTTGGCGTAGCCAGAAAAAGTTTAACCTTGTTTAACCGGCGCTATGCTGTCAGCATAAAGCCGTGCAAACACGGATTTTAAACAGGGAACTTCAAAAGAGCTAGAAATGGTCCAAAACAACCAATTACTACAAGCTCTTGTGTTGAGGTCACTCCTTCAGGGACAGATAGGCTGCTCAAGGCTCCCCACTCCCACTGGTGAGCAAAGAAACTTCCTTCTATCCAAGTAAGGCAGTGGACAACACAGGAACTACACCACAGCCCAGAATACAGCAAAGCCTGTACACTGGTTTAAACTAGTCGAGGAGAGGTGGGAAAAAAAGGATTTTTTTTTTTTTTTGTTTTTGAGATAGAAAGCACACAGAAATGCAGGAAACAGTAATAAATCAGTTACACAGGCTAGCACACTTTAGTGGGCAGCCTCAACAGTTAAATTTAACAAACAAACAAACTTTCGACCAATTTTCGACCAAATGTAACTTTAAGTGCAGATAATATATAATGCAACAAAACAGCTAAAAAAACAGTTTAAGCTTGTTCAAAGTAAGCAAGAGAAGGTATTTTAGGTAAAAAACAGCAAAAAATACATAAATCAGGAAAGTAGTCGCTTTTCTCAGTTCTCTGCTGCTAGGACCACTCTGCAGAACCACGAGGATATATACACACACACACACACACATATATATATATATATATATATATATATATACATACACACATATATATATATATATATATATATATATATATATATATATATATATATATATATATATATATACATACATATATATGGATCTAGGACTGTTGAACAAAAGTTCAATAGTCCAAATCCACAATCACGAACACACTTTAATGAAAGCGCTTTCACTATACATACATATATATGTTTAATTTATTTACTTCATATGATATACATGTGTAGTTCATTTACCTGAATGCTCATTTGCCTGAGACCCAAATGCTTAAACCCACCTGCCTGAAAACTCATTTGACTGAAAAGCTTCTCCACAACAAATGTACCAAAAAAAAAATTTTTGCAGGGAGGCGAGTTCCCTGCACCCCCATGTGGGGGGCTTTTCCCCCCTGCATCTTCCTTACTTATACATACTAACTCCATGGTCACATATCCGGGAAAACAAGACAAAAAACACCACACACACAGGTAATCAGTGCTGGAGCTCAATCACAAGCATCTACCCACATGGGGGTACAATATGATGCTGACCATTGCAATCTACACATACTCTGCTAGACTCGCATCCTTAACAATTCCTATGATGAAAAACATGACACCGTCACATACTAACTGATATACATATATGCACATGTATTTTATGTATGTAGATATATACACATATATATATATATATATATATATATATATATATATATATATATATAGATATATAGATATATATATATATATGTGTGTGTGTGTGTGTGTGTGTGGGACTCTGGTGTTTGGTTGAAACACTTGGTGGTCAACATCTGTTTAATCAACCACATTTGATACACATATGCAGATGGTCAATGGGTGTGCAACATTGACAATCCCTGAATAGGGGAATATTCTCTTTCCTCAGGGGATTGTACAATCTCGGAGTTAGTATATATAATTAGGTTGAGGACAGTTACATGTGCCAAGGTTCTTTCTCAGTGCATGCATGGTAGCATATCAACATTCAGTTTTTTGAACTTTTGTGGTCGATGTTTTGACCAACAACATTTGCATGTAAGTATTATATATTTTAGAGATATACGTGCATCTCTCTCTCTCTTTATAAATGTATGTATACATACATACATATATATATATATATATATATATATATATACATATATATATATATATACATATATAAATATGTATATATCTATATTATATATAAATATAATACATAACACATAAACATATACAGATAACATATATATTTATATACATATCCATTACATTATGATATATATTGTATTATACAGATACATATAACTATGTTATATTATATAAATATATGCATGTGTGTATAGGAATCTTACTGTAATGACCCTGTTATACTGTATGTGCTGTAGCAGCAAAGGGAAGTAATTACACAATTGTCTCAGTCTTGCTCAGCAGGATGCACATCAAAATGTACAGCTACCACAGATTTTTAGCACCAGATGAACATGATTCAAAACCATATAAGGAATATTTAGACACACTGAAAACCACTGTCTTCCAAACCCAGGAAGGACTGCTTTACAGTTTAGATCCCAACAGATAAACCAACTTAGAAATCAGAGTACTGGACAATCATACAGTCTAATTCTCAACTTTCTGGCCTGATCCGAAAGACTTGCTCTCAATGTAAGTGACTTACTTTGGTATAAGGTTTATCTTTAAACAGACTTGCACAGGTGGTCAGATAACAAAACACCTGCTCTCAGTCTAAGTGGTCACTTGCACAGAGAGCAACTGGTCACTTACACAGAGAGCAAGTCTTTTGGAATTAGGCCCTTTATCTCCAAAATGTGGCCCCTCACTGTGTGGAATAAATTGGCAAAATGTAGAACACTTTCTAATGACTAACAACATCAATTAAGCTCACAGGATGCTTACAAATGTGTTACATAATACATCTTAAAAGTTCTTTTGACAAATCAACATCATTCAGTATTATTTGTAATGGATATTAGTTACAAATTTCTAAACACTAATTTTGTGAACATGGAATATGGACTTTCTAAGACTCAAAATGAGGTACATTTCAGAGGTATGTACTAGAACGCTGTTAATTCTAATGCAGACTATCTCATGTGATAAAGAGGCATGTAGCTAGCTGTTTGTAGTATACATGCTGAAAGCATACACAAGACTTACAAAAAATAACATTTGATCATGCCATAAACACTGCAGTATCAAGGAAACAGCGACTAGTGAAGTGAACCATTTACCTTTTTGCATGCTCAGCTCAAAGAGATACTGATCATTCACACTAAGCCTTTTTATCCCAATTATTGCAAAATCAGAAGTACTTTATACAAGTAAGAGGGTGCAAGTGTGAAGCTCTCACATTGGGGGTTAGGTAGGCACAACTTCCTAAAAATATTTTACTGTGGTTTAGGAGGGATCATTCTCATCGCCTGCTGCTTTTATCAGATGGGCAAAGCCAAACTGCTACAAAGCAACCAGGGATGCATAGGATTCCTATCAAAATTGACAGAGTGCACTTACAGATATCTAGCTGGTGTACTATATGGATCTGGCATGCCAAATATAACACAAGCCAGATAACATGGTTACAGGAATATCTTGTACAAAGTATAACAGGAAAGGAATAGAGAGCATGTGTGCAAATGGAAGGGTGGCAAAAAAGTGTATCAGAGGTAACCATAAGGTGCAAGAAAACAAGCCTTGATTGGCTAATACAGATAGTGGCACTAAATCAGACATTCAACAGCATAGTAAGAAGTTTGCAAAGTTGCCTTGTCATGTCTGAAGTTTCACAGTGTTACTAAAAGTGTTCATAAAATCATACAAGTCACCACAGAGACAGCAGTGTTATTTAAAAATGGAGCTGAAACTATATACAGGGGAAGCACTGTCCATTGATAAAACATTTCTAAAAGTACCACAAAAATAACTAGCATAAATTAAAGACATATACAGGTGAGAAAAATGGTCCTCCAAAGTAAAAACTGTGACATTGAGCTAACAATGGTAAATCACAGACAGAATCTGTTCTTGAATTCTGCATCACCAAACATCACACAGGGAATCAGTGAAACTGTTAAGTCATCAATGTGCTTTGTCAGCTTTAACAGTATAAGAATATATATTTTTCAACGGGGGATGTTCCGCTGCACATGCATACCCCTGTAAAGTAACTGTAAATCAAGCCACCTTTAGGGAAAGATAATCTTCCTTACCCCTGGAATTTCCTGATCTCGCTAAAGGAAATACATATTCTTTATGCAAACATGGAAATTTATTAAAATTTGACTATTTCTGTTTTGCATGTAGAAGGTGGGACAGTCACTGTATAAACCACACAGATGTTAGACTTGCCATTAAGAAAAAGGTGAAGACAAATATTGTTTGGCAGAATGCTTTAATGGAAAATTAACTAAACTCTTATTCTATTTAAACACTGCATGTCTTCTTGCAAATTGGCAGTAACATGACCACAACTGTAAAGCTGTCACAGCTGCTTCAGATACAAAATAAGCTTTTTCCAAAGAAATGGTATCTTTAGAGGATGTAAAGTAAAAAAAAAATGAGCTAGAACAAAATGAAGGCTCAATGTGACATACACCCTTAGGCCGAAGGTAGAGTTAGAAATACAAAGGCTAGAAAATGCAGGTGTATTACTCATAGCAGAATGCAATGACTGAGACTTGCACACAGTTGCTGCAACAAACAGTGAAAAAAGTAGATGACTTTCAAGATGGCTGTACATTGAATAACAGCTTAATTCTAGCTCTCCCAGTGCAAAAACAGAAACTTACAAGAGAAAGCCAGTAAACTTATATTTCGGGGTAAATTTCAGTAACAGGCTACTAAGTACACTGCCTGGATGCCAGGAAAAAGAAATACAGAGGACCTGAAGAAAATCAGCTACAAAAAGTGAGGAATAAACACTGACTGGGAAGAGTACTGAATCTGTTCAGCAAAAAGCAGTGCAAGTTCCAGACATGACTTCCGGTAATCTAGATGAAATATAAGACAACTGCACACAGACCTGATTAAAACAAACAAAACATTAATGGAGTATATCAACTCTAATAACAAAAGGCAGGAAAAATGGAAGAAGCTTTGAACAGATATTCAGATGAGCTAAAGCTGCAAAAATCAGAGGAAATGAAGAAAAGGCTGGCTGAACATGAGACTGCTCAAAAAGAGATGTTTCAAAAAGTAATAGAATTAGAGGGCAGAGCAAGTAGGGAAAACCTGAGAGTTTCTGCTGTACCAGAAGCTGGAAGAAACTGACTGTATTTAATTTTATGAAAGCACAAATAAGCAGCTGGACTGCTATTCCACAGCAGGAGTTGTTAATTGAAAGGGTACATCGTGTGTATGCCCCAAAGTTGGCTATAAGAAAGCAACTTAGACCTTTAATAGTAAAGACGCAATCCTACCAGCAGAAGGAATTGATTCTGACAAAACTGCAGCAGAAGGACAAATTATTAAAAGTGATAGACAGCAGAGTGTTTATGGAGAATGATTACTCACTGTACACCAGGCAGAAGAGGACTAAATTTATTCCATTATTCAGAGAATGTCGAGAAGCCGACATGAGATTCAAACTGTTGTACCCAGGTATCTTCAAAATATTCTTTTCTGGAGGGACACAATCATTTTTAATGCTGTACATGCTAAGGAGGAAATACAAAAATTTGTCCAACAGAAAGTGAACTATAAAATAGAAGGAGATTCTGCTTCTTGTTCTTCTGGTAATAAAAAACACAGAGTGACTGTGCCAGTGAAACCTTTTCCAGTGTTTCAATGGAAGATGGTTGAGAAAAGGAAAAAAGCACACAAGTTGACTAGAAGAATCAAAAGTATGCTGGAAATGTAACAGAAACAGGATCTGGGAGATGGAGATGAACAGGAATAAAACAAGTAACTTGGAAATTGACAAATGTGGGATTATAAAGCAATAATTACATTTGTGAAACATGACAGAGCAAGAAAATCTGGAAATACTGGACTTTTTTGACTATGTTAAATTTGGAGGGGACTCTAAAGCATATGCCCTACTTCATGTTAATAATTTCGGAAAATACTTAGGAGAGGGGGAGAGGGGGAGAGGAGGGAGAAAGTTAAATGTAAGTAAAACAAAATGTTTTTCTTAATAGTAATATTTTATAAGGCATTTTCCTTGCATGCTATAAAGTAAAGTTTTCTCAGTTATCTTTAAGTGTAATGGGGTTACTAATGTAAACAGGTGATCCTGTTTTTCTTTTCTTTTTCTCCCTTCTCTCTTTCTCCTTGTTCAGTTTTAAGAAATGCAGGCACTTCAATGTAAAAAAAAAAGAAATTCTGGTCAAAAGAGCATGACAAAAGAAAAACTAATGTACATTTTCTCATCCTTGCATAGGAAAATGACTGGATTAAGGCCCTTAGCTTGATCTAGTAACAAGTTTTAAGAAAAAGCAAGAACATGAAAACAAACATTGAATATTATAAAGATTTTTCTAGCAAATAAATCTATGCTTAGTAGCAACTCTGTATCTGCTTCTCATGTCTCCATGGAGACAATCTGATAAAGAGAAATGGCTAAAAGATAATGTTTTCTGAAAGCACTGAAGTCTTTTCCCACCTGGGAAAGCTATAAAGATAGCACAAAAACCAGACAGCACTTAGTAGAAGCACAGGCTGTACCATGCGTCTTAGCATGGACATCTTTTCTTTTAGGTTAACCCAAGTCTGTGAGTGTGTTTCTCAGTTTGGGGCACTTGTTCCTATTAGGAGAATAAAACTTCAATATTTGAAGATGTACGTAGTTTTGTGTGCTAGTACTAAGTTAATACGTTTTAGGGGGGTATTTTTTTCTGGGCTTTCAATAAAACAAAATGTTTTGTAAAATTTGACATAGGCTCAAATGGATATGACAAAAAACAACTGTATAAAAGATAAACCTGCCAAACAGTATATGCATGTAACACAAAAGCTGGAACTAGACACTTAACAAAAAAGCTGTTACACATAAAAGGTGGCAATAATAACTTTTAACATAGTGACGGTTTCTGTAATGTCTTTAAATGCCAATGCTCTCACAGATAAATACAAAAAAGAAAGAGTGCTGAACTATACTAAAATGTAGAGTGCAAATAGCTATGCTACAGGAGACACACTTGGAAAAAACTCAACATGGGAATTTGATAATTTTTTTCAGGATGGTTATTCAGAGGAATACCTGGGACAAAGGAAAAGAGGAGTACTTATAATAACTGCTAGAGGAGCTCCAACAGTGATAGAAGAGAATAAAAAAAATAATACTAGATATGTAGTACTAAGGGGCTACTGGCAAGGGAAGAGGATAACACTGGCATGTATTTACATTCCACCTAAAACTGTTATAATGGAGCTTAAGAAAATCCTGGGATAAACAATCAGCTTTCAGCAAGGAATATTACTTATAGGTATAGACTGGAATTTGATCTGCAGCAGTGAAGATGTGTCTGGGGAACCCAAAAGGGAAAATATAACAAAGGAAGATAGATTTTTGATGAAATGTATGAAAATATTTGGCATGGAATATGTGAATTCAGTACTAGGTGTTCAGAATGAATTTAAATATTATTCCACAAGATACAAAAACTGGACGAATTTACATTTCACAGAAACATGTGCATTTAATTGAAAGTCTTGATATGCACCCAATAACTTTCAAATCATGCCCCAATAATAACTGAAATAAAAAAAACAGGGTAATGAAATAAAGATGAGACACTTGCACTTTCCCACCTATCTGATGAAAGAGAGAGGAATGGGTAGTAGAAATCATTCAGGCGCTATTAGAGAAGATAGAAATTTCTTCTGAAAATATAGCTAGGGAGTGAAACAAAATTAAAGAGCAGATTAAAAATGGGGGGACATAAAACAAAGAGAGATATAGTTAAGAAGTAACAAGAATTATTTAGAGGGACTGACAAATGTTAAAGTATTGCAGAACATGAGGAATTGACACAGAACACGAAGAGAAAAAAATGCATAATGCTAAATAGCAGGGATTACTTAGATAATATGCATGAGTTTAGAAAGACTGCAGTTAAGCAACTGTTTTTGATAATAACTCTAGAGAGCAAAACCTTTTAGCGCAACGACTCAGGCAACAAAAAGTAGAAAGGGGTTTCACCAAGTGTAGGGAGCCTATATAGCAAGGAAGATAACAAGAGATCCTGTACAGGTACTAGAAATATTTTGTAAATTCCATGAAAGTCTATATAAAGCATATAAAACTATGGAAATCAAAAAAGGTACACATGGAAATGTTTATGGAAAAATTAATTATGCCAAAGTTAGAGGTAGATGAGGCTCAGTTACTAACAGTTAGTGTCGCTCGTCTGGTCAGGATAAAACAGACAAACAGATGTGGGTTCAGTTCAAGCAGCTTTATTACACACAAAGACATCAGGACTGAGGCTTAGTAACTTAAACTTAAATAAACTTATAATCAGACTAACTACTACTCTCATACATGTTAACACTCTGGTTGTTCTCTCAAAATGGCACCGCTGCCTTCACTATTTATATGCACGTGCCTATATCTGGAAATGCTTCTTAAAGTTACACACACACGCTCTATTCTACATCCTCCCTCATTGAGAAATAGATCATATACCAAATGACAGCATTCAATGACATGCAATTACACAGAAATGATCTTTTGACATATAATTATACAGAACTAATTATTTGACATGCAATCATACAAAATTAGACACGCATAAAATAATCATGTCCAGGTTGCTGTATATTTTACACTAGGTCTAGAAATATGACCTGATTGTGTAACATAAAAATCAGAATTGGATCTAGCAATGGGGACTGTCTTCAAGGAATGTTCACCTTTGGGGACATCTGGGACATCATGAGGAATGGGAATGGATATTGAGACATGTTCTTCAGTATGAGCACTGTCACGGTTGCTCTGAGATCTAGAGTCTGCATCACAGGTATGACGCTGTGATATTGTTTCAAACACAGGAAGAAGATTGTCTGTGGTTTCTCCTGTATTCTATACCCTCAGATTCCACTACGGAGGATCTCGGCTTGGCACATATGCTGCTCACTTGACCAATTTGACCAAAGCCTTTCGCCGTTTGCATCATCACGGTCTCTCCTTCTTTTAACAGACGAAGAAATCTGCTTGTTTTATCATAGCTGGACTTCTGAAAGGAACGCTTCTTAAAGAGCTGGGCTTTGATTGCTCTGGTGATTTTAGCATTAGGCACCAACAAACTAGAACTTTTAGGCAAGGTTGTTCTGGTTTGCCTAGATAGAAGTCTCTGAGCAGGCGAGCCTAGGAGGTTGTCACGGGGTATATTTCTGAGATTAAGTAAATTCAAGAAGATATCAGTATTGTCATGCTTTGACCTCTCTAGTAAATGCTTTGCACTCTGTACTGCATATTCACCAAGGCCGTTTGACTGTGCGTATTCCGGACTACTAGTAACATGGATAAAGTCCCACTCTTTTGCAAATTTCTGAAACAACTGACTGGTAAACTGGGTAACGTTGTCAGAAATGACTTTGTGTGGACTGCGGACTAAGAAATGACATTTCATCTTAGTAATAACAGCACTGGACGTTAGGTTAGGTAGCAAATCAATCTCAAACTAGTTTGAATAAGAGTCTACCAACACTAACTAATGCTGATTGTTCCAATCAAATATGTCAGTGGCTACTGTTGACCAAGGTATTTCAGGAATCTGGCTTAGCTGAAGTGATTATTTTTGCAAATGCGTTTTAGTACTATTGCATATCAAACAAGATGAAAATACGTTATCATTGTCCTTTGACAGAGAAGGCCAAAATACTAGTCCTCTCACCCTTCTTTTGGTAGCTTCAGAACCTGGGTGGTCATGATGCAAAATCTGAATGTATTCATGTTGTAAGGAAGTAGGAGCAATAACTTTTGGACCTTTGAATATGATACCATCTTCCATCAGCATCTTATCTCTGTATGGAAAATAAGGTTGTACTTCTGATAGTACACAAGACTGCTTTGATGGACATCCAACACTGATAAAGTGGTTGAGCTTCTGCAAAATTGGATCAGTCTTTGTATGATCTCTTAGCTCATCAAGTCTTGTCATAGAAAAATTACGCACTTCCATGACATCAAAGTCAAAATTCTCAGCATCACACTGTTCTGTGGTATTTCTGGGAGATCTGGATAATGTATCAACCAGATAAAGACGTTTGCCTTTTGTGTAGACCATTTTGAAATTATACTTTTGTAATCTGAACATCATTCTTTGTAGTCTTAATGGAGCAGTAGGCATAGGCTTCTTTAAAATAGTGACTAGAGGTTGATGATCAGTTTCGACTTGGCTAGCTCGGCCATAAGTATAATCATGGAACTCTGAACATGCGAATACAATTGCCAAAAGTTCTTTCTCAATTTGAGCATACTGCATCTCAGTTTAGATAAGAGTTCTAGATGTACAGGCAGCAGGTCTGTCCTCTTGAAGAATAACTGCACCAAGGCTAAACTTTGAATCATCACAGTAAAGAACTACTGATTTGTGAACATCATAGTATCTCAATGTAGTCAGGTTGGCAATTGCTGTTTGAGATTATGAAATGCTCTCTGGTGTTGTTCTAACCATGATTGCATGTCAACTCTCTTAAAGGCGCTGATAACTCACTAAAGTCAGAACTAAATTTGCCCAAATAGTCAACCATACCATGGAAATGCTGTAGGGACTGGATATTGTCTGGACCAGCATCTCAAGAATGGCTGCTTGTTTGGAAGGGTCTGGTTAAACCTGTACTGGTACACAAATGACCTACATAAGTAACTTCTGTTAGTCTGAATTTACATTTCAGAGGATTAAGCTTCAAGTTCACTTCACAAGCTCTGTCCAGAACTTTCCAGAGGTTTTGGTCATGCTCTGCTTCACCATTACCTCCATCTAGTAAATCATCAACTATTACAGCACACGGATAGTCCGAAAAAATTTGCTCAATTGCACGCTGAAAGACTTCACTGGCAGAATTTATTCCAAAAGGCATCTTGAGGAATCTGTATCTACCAAATGGTGTGCTGAATGTAGTCAGTAGTGAAGATTTGCATTACTTGACAAAATGAACTCTCTGCATCTAAGACAGAAAAATCTGTGGCATTTGGCATGAGGGTTGTACCCTCCTCGACTGTTCGTATAGGATGATGGGGTCTCTTTAATGCCTTGTTCAAATCTTTTGGGTCAGTGCATATTCTGATTTCATCTGAACTTTTCTTATGAGCAGCTACCATGGAAGACACCTACTCTGTTGGTTCTACTGGACAAATCACACCTTGCTGAACCATCTTGTCTAACCGGACCTTGACTTTGTCCTGCATAGCTATTGGAACTCTTCTTGCTGGTCTGACTACTGGACTGACCTCTGATTCTACTTTCAAAGAGTACACAACTGGAAGTTTGCTTAGCCTATCGTAGAAAACATCAGCATACTCTGAGAAAATAGCATCACTGAAGCTGAAACTAGGACATAGATTCATAGGTGTGTACTAGGCTAATGGCCTTGGACCTTTACAAGCCTAGCCCATAGGATTAACTTGGCATCATGTCACCCGACCTTAGGTCCCACTGCCTCTGTTGAGTAGAGCCACTGGAGTGATCCCCAGGGTGAATTTTCTATTTCCCAGCTACTCAAGATTTCTCTTGAAGAGGGCCAATGAGGTGCTCTGTTTGACATGTACGGGAAGTCTATTCCATAGCATGGTCAGTCTGTGCGTTATGAACCTGTCCCTCCAACATGTTCTGCTGATTGTGTTAATGAGGTAGATGTCTATGGAGCGTGTGGAGGGATTGGGATTTCTTTAGATGTAGCATTTGTGCTTACATGATGGACCTCTTTGGTAAAAGAAAGCAGTTTCATTCTTAAACTGTCTCTGAGAACTAATAATGACTGCACAGGTCTTCTGACTACATGAAACTGCAAGCTGTAACTGTTCCCAGCCGAATAGCATGAAAGCACTACTGAGCCATCAGTTTGAATCTCCTCACCTCCATAAGCAACAAGCTCAAAATGGCTATACTTTGTGAAATTACTCTGTACAGTGTAAGAAACACTTTGAAATGGTGGCACTCTATGAATAAATGTACACAGCACAAGAAACTTTTTCGAAATGGCTATATTTTGACTGCACTTTGAAAAATAACTGTATTTTGCAAACAGCAATCTCTTTGAAATAAGTGCACTATAATAAAACATATACTCTGCAAACACTCTGCACACACTGAGATACTTCAAACAACTCTAGTTATGCTTTAAATGGCTTTGGTCAATGCGAAATAGTAGTTTATGCCCAAAACACAGTGTTTTACTAAAAAACATGTAGTCACCTTGCTCTTTAAGTTTATTTTTTCCTTTTATTGTACTTGTTATGCTCATTTAACCTCTTATTATGCTCATTATACTTTTCTTGTGCTCGTTTTACTTTAAACATGCTCGTTATACAAACCGGAGGTAATTCTGAGCCCTTTGTTTAATTAATAATGTGTTGTGCACTACTCATTTGAATAATAATGCATTTTTTGCCTTACGAATGCTCTGTTTCATTTTCTTTGCAAAATAAAACATCTGTACAATTTTTGGTTACCTTAACTTAGTTTCTGCTCCTTTTTGATTGTTTGAGCACTGTATCACTCAACCTGCTCAACCAACTATACCCTCACTGTCAACTCTGCACCTCATGGCTTAAAGAAGTTGCACTCTCAATCCTTTTTCTGACACCATGTCACTCGTCCAGTCAGGATAAAACAGACTGACTACTTCACTCATACATGTTAACACTCTGGCTGTTCTCTCAAAATGGCACTGCTGCCTACATGTGCTCACTATTTATATGCATGTGCCTACATCTAGAAATGTTCTGCATATAAAAATATGGAAATCAAGAAAGGTACAAATGTTAATGTTTATGGAAGAATTAAATATGCCAAAGTTAGAGGCAGATGAGGCTCAATTACTAACAGTCAGGATAAGAGGAGAAGAGATAAAAGTGGTGATGTATAACCAATCCATAGGAAAGTCCCCAGGAATATATGGTATTCTTATGGAAGTATGGAAGCTAGGAGGGAAAACACTGATAAAGATCTAGAATGTTTTATTAAACAGTATTTTAAGAGGAAGAGAAATACCAACATCCTGGAAGAAAGAGGTGGTGGCTGTAATACCTAAAGAGGGTAAAGACCCATCAGATCTAGCTTCATAAAGGCCCATTTCAATACTAAACTATGATTATAAACTGCTTATGGCTATAATGGCTAAGAGAATGCCAAAAGTGATGCCAAAAAAGATAGATATGTATCAGTGTTATTTTGTGGAGGGGAAGGAAACATCTGACAATACTGACAGAACATTGATGATCCTGAGGGAAGCAGAATGTAAGAAAATACCACTCTTGTAGGTGGGTCTTGATGCAAAGAAAGCATCTGACAGAGTAAGATGGGACTATATGATTTTATTAGGTGGATATATGTGGGATCAGAGATGAAAATCAAAGTAGGTGGGTTCCTCTCTGATAATTTCTGCTTGAGCAGAGGATCCAGGCAGGGGTGTCCTCTTTCCCCTTTGATATTTGTATTATTTTTAGAACCACTGGCAAAGAAAATAAGGGACTCAAAAATTCAAGGATATAACTGGTATGGTAGTCAAGAAAACCTGGCTCTATTTGCAGATGATATTATTTTATATCTGATAAAAACAGCAAAGGGCATTTCAGCGTTGTGGAACATTTTAAGACTGTTTCAAATTGTTTTGGGATACAAAATTAATAAAACTAAAACAAAGGAAATAGCTGTAAATTATGTACCCACAGAAAAAGTTATTCAGCAATATCCATATTTACGGTGACATGATAAAATTAGAAGTTGTTGTTGTTGTGTCTTTCGGCTTATCCCAGTTAGGGGTCACCACAGCAGAACTCCGGTCCGCTAATGTTTGGTAGTGGATTTTTACATGCCGAGTTACCAGCCCTGACGCACAACCTTCAATGAAGGCACGCCCATTCACGTATGCCTCCACACAGAAGATGCTCTAGCTGAGAATCGAACGGGACAACGTCTTGGTGTGAGGCGACAATGCTACCACAGCACCACTACCGCGGAATAAAAAGAAATACTTAGAAGTATGGATTAAAAATTATTCTGGTGTGGCAGCTAAGGATAAGGAAGAAACTAAACAAAAGATATTACAAAAACTGAAAAATTGGAAGCTCTGTTATCTGGATATGGATAGTAAGATACAAGCAGTTAAAATGATTTAGTCCCTTTAGTCTTATACACAGGTCAGTCATATTTTTATTAACCAGAGGAGAAGTTGTGGACAGCAATTAATAAACAGCTGAAGGATTTTATCTGGGAGGGTAAAATCATCTACAAAGCCTATGCCCCTGATTGGGCAACCACTTTCATGCTGATCCTTTACAGGAAAAAGGGTGTATATATTTTTTGTGCTTCTCATGATTTACTTGTCCATTTGTTATTGGTCAACTTGTTCATGTGAGAATGGGCGTAGATTTCAATGATGCTCTGATTGGTCCTCATTTGTTGAATGAAAAGGGGTGTAGATGAGTCTGATATTTTTATTGGTCAATTATACATTTTTAAATGTGAAATTGAGTTGTTTTTATTAGTTCTGATGAAGCATTTAATACAAGAAAGTGCTTATCTTTATTTATAAGTTTTATATGCAATAAAGTTTATGGTTTTAGCCGTGGCAGTCGGACTGTATTTTTTCTTTACTGCTATTGGTAACGTTCAGTGCTGACTCTTAACTGCTGCCGTTGTATTACTGTTCCTTTCCACATTACATAAAAAGTGAAGCAAAATAAATACATAGAGTTATACAGCATAGACCTCTGTAAAGACAGAGCTTATAGAAGGCAGTATTCTGATGTAAAAAAGAAAAGTTATTATGACAATCTCAAGCTAAGTACGCATGCTGCACTTTTCATGCAATGGGTGGGAAGTTTAGTTTGCAAAAAAAAAATAAAAACCTGAAGACACTTGTCCAATGCCATGAAATCTCATATAACCATTGATACCATAATTATCCTTTGATTCTGAGTTAAATGTGCTATTGAGCTACCAAACACTAATTACCACAACAGTGAGGTACGATCATTTCAATCATTCAATAGTCAAATCACAATATTATTGGAACTGATAACTCCCAAGCACTTTTGCCTTTACAGATGCCTGCATACAAATGTTTACTTTTGATATAGCCAAACGATAAATATTTAAATGTATTACATGATTGTCTCCATGACTGTATATAATAGAATGGGAATAACTGTAAGGTATTTGATGGTACTGTACACCCTCTGGATGCATACCCTCTAACACTCTGTGATTAAGTAAATGGGAGCTGTAGTGTGTCCCTGTGGCTCTATGTTTTTTTATTTTTTATTTTATGAGTTTACAAATGCAGTTAGACACATTAGACACAACAATAGCCATTTCACAAAACCTGTTTACACCATCCAGTAATGTCTGCTCTTGGGCTAATCTCCTGTGCTAGGCAATGACTATCAACAACATATTTATGTATTTTGTCTCATTAGCTGACATTCCTCTGTGGTTAATTGTTGAAATGTCCTTCTCCTCTGCACCTAAAAAACATGTGTACTAAGAGTTTTGCAATTATGCCTTAATCAAGCCATCATTGAAGATATGAATATTGCTCTTGAAAGAAATAATATTTCAGTGCAGTAGTTCCTGAAATCACAAAGACACATAGGTTTTTAATACTGCAGCCAGGCCAGCAAGCTATACATTAACTAACAATATGATTCATTTTTAGGGTTCAGCAATACAACTTAAGTATAGAGGAAAGCATGGCTGAAAAACATTCACCTTTCACAAGAAGACTCTATTACAGTTATTCCCATGGTTGGTATTGTTTAAGGAGCAAACAAAAAAAGCAGAAGCCCTAAATTAAATGCATGTATAAGAATTTGTTGACACACAAACACACAAAGATACCTGCAAACCTCTTTACATCAAGGCATCAGCAGCAGTATGCAACTTGCCCCCAACTTCCCTCTATACCAAACCAAAAAAAAAAAAAAAAAAAAGCTTTGCACTGTGGCTCCTAAATGTTCAAGGACACACGCCTTTGGTACTGCACTAAGCTCTACAAGTCAGACTCCACTACTTATAAACATGTCTCACCCTTATTCAGGTACAGTACAGCATAAGCTGGGTATCAGGGCATGTTATGGTCGGAAAAGTTCACCCTAACAAGAAGCTTCTAATGTATTTACCTGAACAGTAGGTACCTAAGATTTTTTTCTAATAAAAACATCCTCTCTGATAAAGTAATATCATTCATTAGTCCCTATGTCTGCATTTGTTTCTTACTGAAATACTGTTTAGCCATTATTTTGTTTGACGTCATGCATGAAAATGGGGAAATTATATCCAGTACACTGATCTGTCGAATTTGATACGAAATAAATTCAGCTCTAAGACATATTCCACTCACTCGTAACAAGTCTGAGATACTCAATTAACAAAACATAGAAGTTTATATGTGGTGATGCTGACCCAGGTTTAAAGGCAAACCTTTTCTGTCAGACAGGAAAGTAAGGGGAAGACGGATGCATATGTATGTCATGACATGTCTTCCTTCAACTGTGGGTTAGACATGTTGAGCTGGCCTGTACAACAAGGGACTGCAAGAAATCTACCTGCAACGTGGAAAACAGGATGTGCTGTAATGACATCATACATATTTGCATACCTCCCCCCCAACATAAGAGTTACCTAGCTGGCTCTGATCCATCACCACCAGGGTCCCTAGGGGGACAAGACTGTCAGTCTGATGGTAAGGTTTTGCACAGCAGTGCTGAACTTACAAGACAGTTGTAACAAATGCATCTGCATCTGGAGTGCTGCGGTGGGTGTAACCTGAGAAGGTGGACATATTGCAGTGTAAGACTCCAAGGCCAAATGATATGAGCCACAAGGTGTCAGCAAGAAACCAAGAAACCAGGACAGCTGGGAGAAGAATAAAGCAGCAATAATTTAAGATTATTTTGTTTCTGGAAGCCTTTAAATATGAATTTGTTTCTGGAAGCCTGTTGTATTACTTTTGTTTTTACACATATCTTCTCTGTAAATAATATATCCTTTAGTATTTCATCTTTTCATAACCAGCAAATAAACAAGTGAATTACTGGTTACAATAATCTTTTGCACGTACATGGAGTAATTCCCATCAAGCAGTCTAAAAATCCTTTTAAAAGCAGTCTGAAAAATGCACCTTATAAGGACGTAAGCCAAACGTTTGTTTCAATCTGTATACTGTGGGGTAAGCATAGCTCACAGATAGTACAGTTCATGTTTCTCCTCCCCTTATATGATTCACAGAGATACCGTAAGCTATTTTTTTATCTTCATCTCATATGGTTCACAACAAAAGTAGAGAAATTTACTTTTAGTATGGTTAAATTTGCAGTTCCTTAATTAGTGCGATGTATGAAGCAGGAAACCAATGCTACAGGGGTTTACCCTGCTAACACCAACCTCTGAACAGAAACAAAAATGCACTTTTAGTTACTAATCAGTCATTATAAAGTGAAAAAAGTAAATAAATAGAAACACACTCTCAGATATTACTAATGGGAAAATCATGGGAAATTTAAACTTTTTATGTTAACGTGTGGGTGGGGCACAAACATTTGCATAAATTTCCCCAACAGCAGAAGATGTACATAATGTTTCTTTGATTTAATTTACTAACTTTCTGAATATGAATGTAATGGTAAAACTGCCTCCTACTGTACAATTTCCCCATGGACTTTTTGACATAATTTATTTTTGCAACTTAAGTATCTGTGTCTGCAACTTTGCATACATATGCCTATGTGAACAAAATGCAGCAAATAAGAGAAAAACAAAAAGAAAGATTTTATTTTAGGATTGCCTTGGAATAAATGCTAAAATAATCTCAGTCTATTACAAAGTGAAGTGGGGAAACTAACTGTTTTATGAGATGCTCTTGATTTCTGAATGAGAGGTTTTCCACACCACAGATGTCAGTACTGCAGAATACTGAACTGTCCGTGGGAATGCTGAAGCCTTAAGCAAATCCTAGAATAGCCAGAGTTCCACTCACCCAGAAGAGAATTACTGCACTAAAAAAATGGGAGCTTTCTAAACATACTCAAATTATAAAACTGATAAAAGAAAAAAAGTTTGTTTTACACATTTTTGCATTAAATATGCCTTCCATGTGGCGACAGATCTATGGAATGAAACCACCTGCTTATATGCAGTTGATGACACACTGCTCTTTCAAGTGGCCTAACTGAACAACAACATGTGTCTGTGTGGGTGCGGGTGTAAGTTTTTGTGTGTGTGTGTGTGTGTGTGTGTGTGTGTGTGTGTGTGTGTGTGCGCAAGTACATGCATGCATGTAATTTGTAATACATTTCTACTAACAACTATGTAAGATGTGAAAGACAAACTGGAGAAATGACTACAATCAAATGTAAACAATGAACTAAGGCTGTTACGATCATTCATGCACTGTTCTGTATTATGTTAAGTCATGCTTATGATCTTAGTATTGAATGCTGTTTACTCATGTTGTTGTTTACTCATATGAATATTTATTTTAACTGTACTGTTTCTCCTACCTTGACTTTCTTATGACTCATCTAGTTAGAAGTCTACCTACTGTGGGCGTTTTTCAATTTTATTAAAGCACTGCAGTTTTGCTGAGCTAGCTGGCTGTTGATTAACCATGGAGGGTTTAAACAATGAGCTGCTAACAAGTTTAATCCTGTTGCCCAGGATTTGATCCCCTCAGTCTTCACTTGCAAAACTATGTAGCTCTGCAAAACTCACTTGCCCATCTATGCCCCCAGGTTGCCAATAAAGAGGCATTTAGTACATTAATAAATCTAAACCTTGCCAAGGGTAGAGCTAAATAGAAATAGAGCCCTTGTTCCAGTTCACTTTTCCAGTTCCTATGACATTAAAAAATAAAGAAAACCTGAGCCTCGCTTGACAACAGATAAAGTTATCCAGGTAGACTTTGCCAGTAAACAACAATAAATAAGTACTTCTACCAAGTTAACACTGTATAAATATACTACAACATCCTTATTCCAGGTAGTGAAAAACATCACACAGGATGCCAAGCAAATCAATATGGATGCTAGTTGTCAACACTAAAAGTAGCCCCAGTTAATAAGAGATGACAAGTATCATGCCTTACATGCAGCCCACTGGGCCTGCGTTTTAGTAGCATTCTACTACAAACACTTCGTCCACTGATTCAGTGCAGCAGTACCCTTCCATTGTGTGAAACATGTTAGTTATAAACCAGAATTGTAGGCTTGGAATGTGTTGCGTGTTCTTCTAGTGAGCTCTAGTAGAAGCCTGAGTTCAACTAAGGATGATGCTGGGCTGAAGGGTGGGAGGACAGCAAAGGTGTGATTGCTGTATGGTCTCAGGGCAGAGAACATACTCAAACTACACCCCACTGCTGACCATCATACCTCTTAACTGTCCAGATTTTTGCCTCAAATTTTCATCTGTTCCTCATAAAATTTGTGGTTTTCTGGAAAATCATTGAGGATTGAAGTCAGTAAATGTTGTTGTTTGTCTTTCGGCTTTTCCCAGTAAGTGGTCGCCACAGCGGAACTCCGGTCCGCTAATGATTGGCAGTAGATTTTTACGAAACGCCGAGGTGCCAGCTCGACGCCCAACCTTCAACGAAGGCACGCCCATTTATGCACGCATGTCTTTAGAACGTTACCCAACCGTGGGGAGGAAATGCAGACTCCACACAGAAGGCACTCCCAAGCCCAGCCAAGAATCGAACGGGAGAATCTCTTGCTGTGAGGTAACAATGCTACCGCCATACCATGGCGGCAAAAATAATGACATATATTTGAGTTTCAGATTTGTTATCCTACAGAAAATGCATGCTAACACAAATCATGTTATTCTAGCAACTTTCTAAGTTTGTAAGAGCAATAATTAAAATTTTTCCTGATTTTTGGGCCTTTGTCCTCCAATTATTTCAGGCCTTGTCCAGATTTCTTGTGCTACAAAGTTGATAGGTATGCTGACCAGTTGTGACATCAGCACTCTAGGGGCGGGAATACAGGACTAAAGAAAAAGCACTGCAAGCTGCAGTATGCCATCTCTTTGCTCGATTCCACTCTCAGTACCCTGGCACCTCATATTCCTGAAGAACCAACACATACTTCAGTTGGGGGGGGCTCTTCCAGAGATGAGACCCTCCCAATAAAGGGTTACACCATGGGAGATGCCAGAGTTCAGGGAGCCAGATTGTGCAACAAATGGGACAAGTTATGGATTGAAACCTGAAGCTAGCAGCAGTCTTCAAAAATAAAAATAACTGACAGTTTAGTACATGCCTTATTCTTTAAATAAGTTTCTTTGATGAAACTGCTGGCATCATTTTCTTAATGGAGGAACAGCAATTCTATCACAAGATACTCCCTAATATGTACCAGACTATAAAGCCAGTGAAAAAGATGCCACCAATCTTGTATTAAATAGTTTATTCGCACTGAATAACACTCTGGAGCCTCAGCACACCCTTCCTGGAGTTACAAAATATGTCACACCATACAGCCATATATATATATATATATATATATATATATATATATATATATATATATATATATATATACACATACATATATTCACTTAAATACAATTAATCAAATAATCATCTAATTAATCAACCAGCAATTAAAATAATCTTTTATACATTTTAAAGAAACACTCTCCAGTTACATTCACTATTTAGACCTGCTGGAGATAATGTATTACATTTTTAAATATATAAAGTCTCTTTATACCGTACTTTCTATTTCATTAACATTTCATCTGTTTCTGATATATGTTCCAAAAGACAAGCTTTTAACAGTGAAAAGTCACTGCTATGACAAGTAAAAAAATGTAAAGCTATAGGGCTCATAGCATTATTGTTTTTTATGTCTCTAATGTGTTCTTGCAGCCGTGACTTGAATATTCTTTTTGTCTTCCCTATATAAAACAAGTTACAGGGGCAAGACAAAGCATATACCCCTGATTTAGTTATACATGAAAAAGCAGAAGTGGAACAGAATTTTACACCATTTATTTTTTCAAAATATTTGCTGATGTTGGAACAAACCGAACACCTTCCACAAGGGAAGGTGCCACATTCCAAAACCTGCAGATTTTTTACCAGGTGAAACAAATTCATTGTGTGCCACGATATCTTTGATATTTTCTGCGATTTTTTTTACCCCTTCCATGTTAATTAAGTAGGGCCAATAATATCTAATGGCATCAATGATTTTCTCACTTAAGATGCATTTTTGTTTGACAAATAATTTTTTTGAGTTTAATCAGCTCATTTACCATCAAGTACAAAGTACTGCCATGGCTGCATCTTTTCCACCCATATATGCTAACCTGCTCATGGGCCTTTTTGAAGTTGAGTTTTTGTACAGATTGAATTTTTTTAACAGTTATGTTATTTTATATTGTAGATATATAGATGATTTTATTTTTTGATGTAAGGTGGGGGGTGCTGAAATAGCCCCCTAGTTTATAAGTGATTTAGATGCAAATCGTTTTCAGATAAAATTTGATGGCTTACATATAGGAAAAATACTTAACTATCTAGATGTCACTTTGACTATTAGGAACAATAAGATAGCAACTAACATACACAGAAAGGGAACTGGAGATTATAATATTTTAGATAGTAGCAGTTGCCATCCACCACATACTTTGAAGGCGCTACCTTATAATGAATTCTTGAGAGTCAGCAAGCTATGTAACGATGAAATGGGCCTAGAAAAGGAAATAATAAACACGTGTATTAATTTCAAGCAAAGGGGGTACGATGAAAATGCTATCTTAGATGCCCTTCATAAAATAATAGATACCAGCTTACTTCATAATAGGCCTTTAGTAAATAAGATAAATAATAATAGAGAATTTAATACTGTGCAGGAGTGTAGAAAAGTCTATTTTGCTACTGTATATAATATCTTAAGTGAGAAAATATTTGATGCCATTAGATATTATTGGCCCTACTTAATTAACACGGAAGGGGTAAAAAATATTTGTAGAACTGTAAATATCTTCTTTAAGAGAAGTAGAAATGTCAAAGATATGGTGGTACACAATGAATTTGTTTCACCTGGTGAAAAATCTGCAGGTTTTGGAATGTGGCACCTTCCCTTGTGGAAGGTGTTTGGTTTGTTCCAACATCACCAAATGTTTTGAAAAAATAAATGGTGTAAAATTCTGTTCCACTTCTGCTTTTTCATGTATAACTAAATCAGGGGTATATGCTTTGTCTTGCCCCTGTAACTTGTTTTATATAGGGAAGACAAAAAGAATATTCAAGTTACGGTTGTAAGAACATATTAGAGAGATAAAAAATAATAATGCTATGGGTCCTATAGCTTTACATTTTTTTACTTGTCATAGCAGTGATTTTTCACTGTTAAAAGCTTGTATTTTGGAACATATATCAGAAACAGATGAAGTGTTAATGAAAAATAAATTATTGTATAAAGAGACTTTATATATTTTAAAATTTAATGCATTATCTCCAGCAGATCTAAATAGTGAATGTAACTGGAGAGTGTTTCTTTAAAATGTATATATGATTATTTTAGTTGCTGGTTGATTAATTAGATGATTGTTTGATTAATTGTATTTAAGTTAAGCTAACAATAAATAACAGAGGTACTAATCCCCAAGTTGCATCACCATCAGAGAGTCACCGTCAAAAATTCACTTTTGAACCAGTCCCCAACTCCACTATCAGGAAACTCCTCCTTAAATTAAAATCCACCACACTAGCTCCAGATAATCTGCCTACAACATACTTAAATACTGTAACATTTGCCATAGCCTACCCATTTTCCATTCTGTTAAATCTCTCCATTGCAAAAAACTATGTTCCTGAACTATGGAAAAATGGTTAAATTTGCCACTTCATAAGGGTGGAACTTCCCCTGAACTTTCAGATTATAGGTCTACAGCAATCCTCTCTCACCTATGCAAACTTCTTCAGAAATGTATTACTCTCAACATCAAAAATATTTAACCTCTAACAGCATTTTTACACCTACACAGCATGGCTTCCATCTTAATCATAGCCCAATTACAGCCCTACTCAGCTTTACTAATATAGTCAGTAGTAGCAAGAACTCTGGTAAACTTGTTTTCTAAGAGCATTCAACACTGTGCCAAAGCCATTACTGCATTTAAAGCTCTTTTACACTAAGACATCTCTTCCTCATCTTTTCTTTGGTTTCAAAGTTACCTATCAAACAGGGCACGATCAGTGAAATGGAAAGATTATTACTCAATCTTTGTACCTGTGTCTTTACGGGATCCCCCAAAATCAATTTTTTGGCCACTGTTACTAAGTCACTTCCCAAATGATCTTCACTTTGCTACAAAACATGCCATCTTAGTTCAGCATCCAGATGACTCTTCTCTTATCTGCACAACTGAAAACCTCACATAACTACAAGATGTGACACAACGATCTTTCTCATATGAAGAAATGTAATTATATAGTGCTCAGCTTGTACTTAACCCCAAGAAGACTAAACTAATCTTATTTATTCCTAAACATCCTTCTATTCAAAAAAAAAAAAAACTCTTCAGTATATACTCAGCAAATAATACCAAAATAGAGCAGGTCTCACATACTAAACTTCTAGGGATAAAATAGATGACAAAATGAAACCTGGCCATCACAAAATCCAAACAATAAATAAAACCCATCAAAAACTTGTCTTCCTATGTAGGTTGAAACCCAATCCTCCTGACACAGCAAAAAAGCACACAGCCACAACATTCCTACTATCAGCTCTCCTATATGACTCTACAATACTCAGAGATTTTCAAACCACATTACCACTCAAAATGGAACGATGATATAAAAAGTCACTAAATTTGCAACTAACCATCACTCAAAAACTTACCACTATTAATCACTAAGACATGTTAACTGGTTAGAGCTCCCACAGCAGCTAACATTTACACAGCTGGTAGTAGCCCATACATTTTAAGCATCAACCTGATAAATATCCTGCACTACAATCTATTACGCAACTACAATCTATTACCCAACTATAGTAAAAAATAGAGCGCTCACATCTGGAGACAAGTCTCTGCTTGTTATTTCTAAATCCTATACCAAGTAACATACTTTTCACAAACTGTGTTTCAAAAGCATGGAACTCCATTCTTTTCGCTCTGAAACAAATCTACAACTTAAACTAATTTAAAACTCACCTAAAGTAGCACTTGCTGAGTACATGGCCATGCACTTCCTCATCTCTTGATTAAACCAACTCAGTTTAACCTATCCTAAGAGTTAGAACTCAAATGAGCACTTTCCAGTTCAATCAAGGGTTATACATGACGTAAATTATGTAAATTCAACTTTCCATTTCCTCATCTCACTCTGACCTTTTTACTTCACAATTTTTTTTCATCAGACATCATTATACACTGCACCATCTTTCATTCTCCTCCTCCTCTTCTCATCTGTAACACATTAACACTAACCTGTATTAGATTATTTTTCTCCTCCCCCACACTGTCTTTTCACTTACTATTATTATTATAATTATTATTATTATTATTACTTGCAGTTGGTTTACCAGGATAGTCCATTGGGCCAAGAAAAAAACATTTTCAATGGAGTCCTGGGAGAAAAGCTCCCAAAACAAGCAAAACAAATCACAATCAAATTTCTGGTTACAGTACAAAGAAAATCACAATCAAATTCCTGGTTACAGTAAGTAAGCTCCAAAAACAAGCAAAAGAAAATTACAATCAAAGTTCTGGTTACAGTAAGTAAAAAAGTACTAGTAAAAACACAGCAAAAACACTGCATTCAAAAGTTACTATTTCAGAGGCAGGAATTACAATTCATGTATGGTCGCACTAAGTACAGATATTCAAGTAAAAGTATAGCATTTAAGATACAATTTCTGAGATAAAGTAAGCTTGTACACTTTTGAGCAGTTATTTACAAGTGGAATGGTTCCTAGTAAACCAATATATTAGAATAGGAGATTAAGGTGCCAAAGATGTCAGAGGTGAAGAGAGGTGAGGATATTATGTTGGGTGGGAGCAGGAGCATTCCCACTGGTCTTTCATCCTTTTTTTCTTTATCGTTCTCACTTCACCCCTCTTTCCCTACTGTATGCATGTCAATCGGCATCTCAGCTGTTTTTCAATAGTTCATATACTATAATGAATACTTTTATTTTTAGAATGCTTTTTATTGAAACTGGCTTTGTGGCTCTGTCTCTCTGTGGTTCTGTCTCCCAAAGCAAATTTCAATAAAAAGCATTCTAATAATGACAGAGGGACAATATTTTAGTGTAAGTAAAATATTGTCCCTCTGTCATTAGCAAGACAAAACACACACACACACACACACACACACACACACACACACACACACACACACTTAAACACGCACACACATAGACACACACACACACACACACACACACACACACACACACACACACACACACACACACACACACAAATAAACCAGATTTTCTGATTCCTGCTACTACTTCTGGTATCTCATTACCAGAATCACTAAAACTAACCTCAAATGCTTTTCTGAAATCAGCTTGTCTGTGTTTCGTTTACAAAGTTTTCAGTCTTCTTCCTTATTTTTTTACTTTTTAGAGCAACTGAATAAAAAGCATTCTTTATTAAAAAAAATCTTTTTTTATATTTTTATTTCATGTATTTATACTTTTCACATTTTTTCTTTGTAATGTAGTATAATTATAGGTTCAATATTTTTCTATTATAACATATTTTTACCAACTTTCATCATAGTACATTGTTGTTATAAAATTATATGGTACAGCATTATAACACAAGTCTTTCTTTCCTTTATACTTTATACTGTTATCTTTAATGACTTGTATTGCTTTATAACTCTCAACAATTGAAATCAAAAGGGTATTTTTTTGCCAGTCAGTATAGCTCAGTAAAAAATGCCAATAAATAAAATAAATCAATTACAAACAGTTAAGCCAGATGAAATCCATCACTTATCTCCATAACATTGACACTTCCAAACTAAACTTAAAAGTGAAAATACAAATTTTAAATGGCTCACTTATTTTGAGCAACTGCAGCAGAACACATGTAACTACATTAAAAGTAAAACAGTGACCTTACCAGAACCTTGGCGCTTTTATACTTTACTTGAAAAAAATAAAAAAAAATCCAATCCAACTTTTCATTTAACTTCAGACAGGAGATTTAAAAAGTTTATCTATAACTCCTACTCCTCACATGGTTCTCTGGAAAAACTAAATCAGAGGCTCATTTTTGACTACTATTTGGCTTTTGGTACAGATTGCACCCATAGGAAAAATACTTGGGGGAAACTTTTTTTTTCTGTGGGGTACTTCATAAGGTAGGATACTTCTTCAGTAGTTCTGGGTACAGTTAGAATGTTTGCTACAGGATGTCTTGCCCTTTGCACTAAGCAACTGAAACTGCTGTTATGAACTGTAAACGTAAGCTGGCATTCAAAAGCATACCACAAAAGGGAGCATTATACATAAATGTGATAAATGTTTATAAACTAGGGAAATAAAACAAGTAACTTTGCAGTTACAGTTCATTTGCTATTGAGGCCACCAAGAAATAGAACCCAAGTTAGAGTAAGATATTACAACATAAGAACATCGTATGTATAGGCTTTGCTGTGCAATATTTATTTGTAAATAGTCTGTGCTGTTTGATCTTTTTATTCTATGAGTTTTATATGCGGTTATCAACCTGTACTTTTATGTCTTTTCTCTTCATATGTACTTTTTTATCCAATCAGCAAACTGTTACGTAAGGCCATTTTTAATAGACATGAACCACATAATATAACCACACCTAAATAAATACTGCTGTATTCCATCAGCTCCATGGCAGTGAGGGGACACAGACAGTTCAGCCCTGACCAGCAAACAGCACACTTAAGGAACTGACAAATGGGGTGGGAGAGAGTGGTCAGTGCTGGTGCATCCATGAAGGGTTAGGGCTAAAAACAAAAACAAAAACAAAAATTCTCATTACTGCCTGGATGATGACTGTGCCCAGGCCAGTTCCTACCTCTGTGAAAGGTAATGAATAGGCATGGTCATAGCAGTGGCTAGATGGTCAACAGACATTTTGGACAGATGACAGGCAATAACAGCATGGTCGAAGCAGTGGCTGGATGGTCAGCAGGCACAGTGGACAGATGATGGGGAATGACAGGTATGGTCACAGCAGTGGATAATTGGTCAGCAGACACTAGGGACACACACACATACAAAAAATCTACTGTATTCTAGGGTTATAATTCAGTTTTGTCCACATGCTGAGAATGAATGCTTACTTCACAAGCTGGGGAAGTGCGCTCTAATTAACAATGCGGCGCTATCATCATACTAGAAGTGCAAAATGATAGTGCAAGTGTGTGTTTGGTACAATTTATTAAGCATTCAGGTACATTATCAGGTAAAAGGGCAACAGAATAGAGTTTCAAAGCAATAAAAGAAAACATAAGAAGAGGATTTATAACTGCCTGTCAAAGTTAAAAAAAAAAGAAAGAAAGAGCTGTACAAAAAACTTTATATTCTATGAATAACTCTAATTTTTATGGCTGTCAAATGTAATGGTAATTGTACTCTCCTATGTAATCAACTGCTCAATAATCAGATCACCACACTGTCATCTCGGTGGTGCAGCACTATATTATTAGAGAAGTTACTGTGTTATTATCTAATTATTACTCGGATGATTACATGATATATGCAGCATCTCATACCCCATCTTTCAGTTTCACACTATGACTTTCACAAAGGTAGTGCTACCCCAATTAACACTGCAGCACTATCATAATACTACCAGTGAAAAAGGATTGTGCAACAATACTTCCACTGGTAAAAGTGGTGGATGAAATAATGTGCCTGTGGGTTGAGAAGCACTTCAGCCTCTGAAGCTAAGACAAGGCAGAGACGTCAGAGCCATGTCACTAACAACAGAAGTCATTTTCAGGGACAATAGAGACATACTCTTACTGCATCAACACAAGCAAAAAAGGTAATGTGGTGAACAGTATTTAATAAACTGAATTTTGTCTAAAGTGTTTGTCAGCAGCCTAAAATGACAAATAGTTTAAGGACATGTAGCTCCCACTGTATTTCATGTAGAAGTAATAAACTATAGTTTTCCATTACATGACAAGGTGGAGCTCCTTTTCTGAAATATAAAAGACAATTTCGAAAGTGGAAGGAGAGCTGACTGGAACACTAGCTGAAGGAGGAAAAACTGAAACACATAGCTGAAGGGAAAAGGGCCTTGCAGCATGACTGGATTTTTGTAGTGCTTTGGGACAGGGAAGTGAAGTAGCAGATTGTGTCTGTCTCTGGCTGAAATCCTGGATGATGGCATTTTGTGGAATCAGGAGAGAAGTCTGAAACCAGTAGCTCCACACCTGCTATGACTCAGCAAGAAAAGGAGTTCCCTTTGGCCTAGTACCAAGAAGCCATAGATGATTACCAGAGTTCTGGTAGATGACTTTCTACATTTCTCATCAGAGGAACCACTGCGCCTGGTCACTAGGATATTTTCGACGGAGTGGTGAGAGGCTCTGGCCATCATTTTTATATTTTTATAAGATTGTGGTCCTTCCCCCCCAAACGTTTTGTGGATTACAAATAACTGGGATCCATATGAGCTCCAACTTGGGCCCCATCATGCCAGCAGCAAGACTGTAAACAGTCACTGGCCAGTGAACAGGGTATAACAGAGTGTTTCATAGTTGGTCTGTTTAGAATTGATCAAGGGGGTAGAGAGTGTTAGTACTGCTGAATGACATTGCATTTTCTCATATTTGTATTGTTGCATTAGAAATTCTCAATTTTCAATGACATTGCATTTTGCTCGTGTTAGTACTGATGTCTTCAAGAATTTTGCTGCTCAATGATATTGCATTTTCTCATATCTGTATTGTTGTATTATGACTCTTTTATTGCTTAATGACACTGCATTTTTCCCGTGTTTGTAATGCTGCATTATAAAGTTTTACTGCTCATTGATATTGCCGTCTTTGTGCATGTTTGAATGTCAAGACTTTCTTCTGTTGAGTTCTGGGGAAGAGGGTGAATGTATGTTTTTATTGCATGTATATCTCATCTTGCTTTATTGTTAACTGGTGCACTGTTGAAATAATTTGCTTATGGTTGTGCTATTGCCTTTTTAAATAAGATGTGCCACCTAGAATAAGATCTGTCCCTCTTGCCACCTTGGTGTGTTGGGCCTATGGGGGTGTCACCAGAGTCAGGTAGGAAGGAACCCATATCTCTTCAGCTACACCTGCAGGTGTGCTGTAGACAAGTTACTGAAAATAAAAGACAATTAAAAGTTATGCATCCATCATAACTATGCATCTGTGTTGTACATTTTCATTCATTCCTCAATATATGGGCTTTGGGATCTGACCTTGTATCAGACTTGGGCACTTTTCTCTAGATTCTTGGCTCTGACTCTCGAGCTAAAAACTCACACCAATGAACCAAAAACCAATAAGTACAAAAACCAAGGCTGAGGTCACTCGTGCACTGGGACCAACACAGAATAGAAGTAATACGGATACCAGAACTGATGCTCAACGTTTATTCAAACCAATACCAAACCACACGATAACGAACAGTTTCTGACTCTCGAGCTCTTCTCTTTACCCACAATGCCTCTAACCACTGCATTACCTCAGATCCAGTTTGCTTTTACAATATATAAATCTAAGATATAAAATATAATAAGAAAGAAAACATTGTAGTTACAGCATAGGGGTTCAAACAAGAACTATGGTTCCCAAAAAAAAAAAATATATATATATATCTGGTCACTCCCAAAGACATGGATAGGAGGAAGGGGGGATTGAGGAAGAATGAAAATGGGCAACACAGATGCATAGCTAAGGTGAGTGCATAACTTTTAAATCTGATGTTGTCATTTGCATTAATTTCTCAATGTATGGGACAGAGGGTGGCCCTCATGGAAGGATATTCCGGAGAACTGCAGAACCAAATACAGCCCTGCTTCTGGAGATGATATCCAACTTGTAATGAGCAACAAAAGTATGGGCATTAGACCAAGTGGCAGCTGCACAAATATCATCAATGAAAGTTCTGGCCCAGAAAGCAGATGATGTAGCCATAAATCTAGCTGACTGAACTTTTGGAGGTTTTGGCAAGGTTAAACCTCTTAAAGAGTAAACATAGGAAATACAATCTGTCATCCATTTGGCTAGGGTAACTTTGGATACTGGTTTTCCCAACTTACAACTGGAAAAAGTAATAAACGGTCAGTTTTTCCAAATTCTTTCTTCCTATAAAGATAGAAGTGAAGTTACCTATGCACATCTAAAAGGTGAAGTGTGTACTTTCCTTTGTTGTCAAAATTTGGAAAGAACACTGGCAAATTGATAACTTGACTGATGTTTGTTTCAGAGGCAATTTTGGGTAGAAGTGAGGGATGAGTGTGTAAGGTAACTATCTTTATAGAAAATCAAATAAGGCGGTTTTGAAGAAAGTTGGAGTTCAGAAACTTGCCTAGCAGAAGTAATAGCCACAAGAAAGATTTTCATCTAAGAAAGAAATCTGAGATCTGACTTAGCCGAGGGCTCAAAGGGAGACTGTACAAAGCTCTGTAACACAATGGTAAATCCCAAGGTGGAGTGGGATCTTTTATGGCAGGTCTAAACAAAAAGGTACCTTTCAGGAAGGCTTTAAATAACTTGAATGAAGCCAGAGGGAAAGCATCGTCTCCTATATGGTAGTTAGAGATGGCTGCCAGATGAACTTTGATGGTGGAAAAACTAGTACCACTTTGGAAAATTGAAGCAAGAAAATTCAAAACAGAGGGTATTGGAGCAGTGAAAGGATCCATCTCTCTGTGTTGTGCTCAAAATGAGAATTTCTTCCATTTGCTCCTATATATATTTCTTGTAGAGGGTTTTTGGGATGAAAATAAAATTTGGCAAACAGGAGAAGAAAGTCTGGAATGTCTAGTCATCATTGGAATTGAAGAAACCATGCTGTCAATCTGAGGCCTGTAATTTCCGGATGAGCCATCCCTGATGAATGCGACAGTAGATCTGGAATGGGGTCCAGAGTCCAAGCGGACATAGTAGATGAGACCATAGGTTAGGGAACCATACTTACCAAGGCCAGAAGAGACCAATAAGGATTACTTTGCCCTTCAACCGAAGTGCTTTCTGAAGAAATTTGGGGATAAGGGGCAAGGGAAGGTAAGCATATAGGAGACCAGAGGGCCAAGTACGGACTACGGCATCCTTTAGTGACTTCTCCTGAGAGGGATTAGAGCAAAAATCCTGCTGCACTTGTTCTTGAGGGGACAGGAAAACAGGTCACCGCAAGTCGCAGCAAGGTTGACCCCATTTGTGAAAGATCACTTTCTCCACTAGTTGACTGAGAGACCACAAGTGAGGCATCATGATAGTCCTGCTGAGCTTGTCGGATAGAACGCTGGATGTCCCTGGTATGTGCACTGTTACAAGAAAGTGGTTGGAGGAGATTGCCCACTGCCAGACTCTCACTGCTTCTTGGCAAAGGGGGTAATAACTGGTTCAACCTTGTTTGTTGATGTACCATACCACTGACATATTGTCTGTCTGGATAGCAATTGTCCCAAGAGTTTTGAAAGTCCTGCAATGCCAAGAGTACTCTCTCATCTCTAAGACATTTATATGTAATTTGGTCTCTTCTGGGGAACATATGGTCTGAACAGTCCATCTCAAGAAATGCCCCACCCCTATTCCAACTGGGAGGTTTCTGTGGTCAATGTGGCCTTTGGGGAAGCAGGGATAAAAGGATGTCCTTGACAAAATTCGTAGGACTGGATCCACCAATATAGGGAGTCTCTGCAGACTCATGGTAGTTTTATAGGATGTTGCAAGGGTTGTTGAAGAATGGACCATTGTACTGATAAGAGTCCAGTGGAGGATTCATATGTGAAGGCGAGCAGAAGGTATTAAGGTAATTGCTGCAGTCATCGAACCTAAAACTTGATGAACCATTTTTTCTGCAGGGGAGGGGTGAGAGAAAATCTATTTGACATGCAGTCTTAAGGTAAGAATCTTGCTTTATGGTAAAACAGTGAGACGAATGACAGTGTCTAGGTGAACCCCTATAAAATCCAAGACTTGGACTGGCTGAAGGTGGGACTTAGTAAGATTTACTTGATCCCCAGGAATTGAGATAATTGGAGTAAGAAATCCCTGGCTTTTTCTAGGAGATGCCTGGTTGGTGCAGTGAAAAGTCAGTCATCCAGATAAGGAAACACTCTGAATCTGTGCAGTCAGAGATAAGCTGCTGCCAGTGCCATGCATTTGGTGAACACCCTGGGCTGTACTGAGGTGAAACTGAAGGGGAAGGCTCTGAACTGGTAATGACTGATTCTCATCTGGAAGCACAAGTATCTTCGAGAGTGCCTGTTCATTTTTATGTGATAGTATGTGTCTTGAAGATCTATGAAGGACATCCAGTCATCTTTCTGCAGAAGAGGCAGAATAGACTGAACCGTGACCATCTGGAACATGGAGTTCTTCACAAACTGAATCAGATAACGGAGATCCAAAAGTCTCAGGTCCCCTGTTTTCTTTGGTGCTAAGAAAAACCTTCAGTAAATTCAGATCCTCACTGGTTTGGTGGGAAATCTTGGATGACTCTTTTGTTTAGCAGCTTTTGAATCTCTAGGGCTAACTCCCACTGACTGGGTAGAACATCAGAGAGACATTTTCTTTTTTAATGAAGGAATTTGTAAAAAGGGAATGAAATATAGCCTGGATATGATCTTTTGCATCCACAAATATTCTGTGATGGCTGTCCAGGCATCTCAGTGCAAAGATAAGCTCCACCTGACTGTCTCCACAGAAGAACAATCAGGCAACCTTTCAAGAGTGCTGAAAGGGTCTACCTGAGAAAGAATCTCAGAACCATTGGTTTTGCAGATCCCCTTTACTGTGTGGGTTGTGTCTTCCATTGTTATTTTCCCCTCTGCCTCTGGGAGAAAAATCTCCATGTGAGTCTTGAAAAGGTCCTTGCGATTTCCCGGACCACATCTTCTTACCACCACATTAATTCCTGGAAAAGGGTCTCTGCAGGGTAGGAAAAACAATTTCCAATGGCAGACAAGGTCTTTCCATCTTGCTTACTGCTAGAAAGTGTCTCTTTAACAGTAGGCCCAAACAGAGAAGATCCATCAAAGGGCGTATTGATGAATGATGCTTTAAATGTCTCCACAAAATCACATAATCTCATTCAAGCATGTCTCCTGATGGTCATGCCTGAACCTGCAGCCCTTGAGGAACCTTCAACTGCATGAGAGATTAGCCTCATAGATGCAGTTGATATAGACTGTAGGGTGGTCAATTGCAAGGAATAAGCCTTTTCTTCCTCCTCCGACATGGACCCACAGGTAGACTTAGAGTTCCTTAATCAAGTTCCTCTGTAATCTAGTAAAATGAGCCAAACAATTAAGCAACCATAAGGCAAAGGTTGCTGAAGCATAGATGCACTTCTCATATCTGTCCAACACCCTAGATTCTCTATTAGGGGGATGAACAGAGGAGCTTTGTTCAGTCATCTCCTTTTTGCTGGCTGCCACAACAACCATGGTATCTATTCAGCTTCCTTTACTCCAAAACTGCCTATCTTTTGGTGCAGCAAGGATTTTGTCTTTACGCCAGGGAATAGGTTCTACGGTATCTGGCTCTTTCCATGCCTGGTGGACAAAAAGATCTATAAGCTTATCTGCCGGGGGCTAACCCAGGGTGCTAATGGGCCAGACCCGAAGGCTTTTAGGAACACCGACTCCTCCTGAGAAGGAGTTTCAGAGGGCCAACCACCTTTTTGCTGTACGATTTCTAGAATGTCTCTGAAGGAGATGTCTTCTGGTGGTGATCTTGGGGACCCTTCCTCCCTCATCAAAATCAGTGTCTTTAGTTAAAGACTCCTGAGGGGAACCTAAGTGCTTCCTTTTACACAACCTCTTCTGGTGGACCTCTTCAGTGGGGTGCTCTGGAGAAGTATCAGGAGAGGAGGGGAGTTCCCTAACTGGAACTGCCTAGAAGCTCTTATGGGCTGTCCCTGTGGAGTAGGATGAAAAGACACAGAGACAGAATCTGAAGGACAGGAATAGGATCCAAGGAAGCAAGAGTTGAAACAGCTCTCAGACAGAAGAAAGCCCTCTCTACCACCTCAAAGGCAGAGGGACCGGGAGAAGCAAAAGCCAACCTGACCGGAGATGAAGATCAGATAAGCCCAGGTCCCTTTTGGTCTTATGCTCTGAGCTTTGGAGTCAAAGTCAACCCCTGGATCTGATGCCAACACTTCGGCTCTAGAACTCATCCAGCTCAATGTGGGTCAGCATAGAAAGTTCAGGGAGACAGCTGAAGTCAAAGAAAAAGGCATCTTCAGATCCACCGCTTCAACTCTTGCAACTCTCAGATCCAAGGGCTCTGAAACAGTATGTCAGATTGGAGAAGGAGAAATGATGGTATGTAAGGAAGGCTTAAGGCTCACGGATCTGATGGGTGGTGGAGCTGGTAAAATTCCCATCTGAATCTGTGCTCTGAGAAATGTCTCATCATCCTGTCCACATCTGCTTTGGAAAGACTTCAGGAGGAAGTGGTTGGAGGAGACAGCTTTCTTAAGTTCTGCTGTAAAAAGGGAGATCTGAGCCTTGGAGAAACTGGCTTCAGAGAAAAAAAAAGGACTCTGAAGTCAAGGAGACTTCAAAACTGAAGAAGTCAGATCTGTAGATTTCGGATCGGAGAGCTTCAGAAATTTTTGCTGGTAGCTCTGATGTCAGAATGCTTTTGGAAGACTGGGCAGGAGAGGGCTTCCTATTCTCCCTGGGCTCCGTAGACTCAGACTTTCTTGAGGGGGGGTTGAGCCCCTACAGTAGAAGCTGAAGAAGAAGGTGTTTAATCAGAGAGAAGACCCTTCAGATCTAGTTTATTATGCCTGTTAGTAATGGCTCTAACACTGAAACCAGCACAAATTGTACATGAAGAGTCTAGATAAATGGGGTCTAAACAATAAGCACATTCCTTGTGGGCATCAGAGTTGGGTATCTTTTCTTATGCCAACAGGAAATGCACTTCTTAAAACCAGTAGACTTTTCAGCCATGGTAATAAAGTATTACAAAATCCCGCATCTAAGAAAAAATATATACTTTTTTTTTTTTACTTTTAAAAGGAAAGCAAAGTAGCTTTACCAAAAATGGTAAAGATAAAACCTTAACGAGTAAGGTAAAAGAATGACAGTAATACCAATTATTGTAACACTAATGCCCACAAAATGGGTAAAAAAAGGATAAACTAATTTATAATCAGTAAACAGACAAAGGTCTACAGAATAAATAAATATATAAAGATGAAGAAAATTTAAATTGTATAAATATTGCTCAAAACTTTCAAGAAACTATTTCTCTGAGCTTGAGAGAAGGCAATCCCAATGGAACCATTGGTTAAGGGCATTATGAGTAAAAGGAGGAGGTCAAGAGTTGGATCCAATAATCTACAGAAAAGCAGCAGTCAGAATCGTGGTCGGATCTGAAACCCATGCATTGGGGAATGAATGAAAACGACAACATCATATATAACTTTTGATTTATTTTTACTCAATTGGACAATTATTCCAAGACAGAAAACTTTTTTTACTATGTCTTTTTGCCCCATACACTGCTATTCATCAAACACCCACTATCCACTTGCCCATTTGCTCCCCATGAAACCAAAGCTGCTGCATCCCACATCACCCCCAAGTGGGACCACTGTCATGCCATCTATATCTCAGGTATTTGGGTGCTGGGGACAGAGATAAACAGTAGATAAGACCAACATTCAGACTGCAGTGAATGGTAGACATTTTCTTCTTCTGGCCTATGTGTTAATTCCTGCTGTGGCAGCCAGATGTTTATGTACAAATGGCACATTCACAAGCCAAAGACAGCTACTGTGCTAATCCCAGGTTAGCAGATGTGCACATCTTGGCCCACAGCTGCTTCTCCTTCCCCCCAGGATATGAGATGGCACTGACCTCTCACTCTCACACTTTCTCATATACTCCTCCAATGCAGAGGTAATTTACACAGCCTGCATCATCTGGGTCATATTCACAGCTTTATCCCGGGGGCAGCCAATAAGTTCAGTAGCAAGATTTCTGCCTCTCAGCTCCAGAGTCCACGGTCCAGTCTGCACCTCTGATCATTCCCTCTTTGTAGAGTTTACATGTTCTTTTGTGTCTGTATGGGTTTTCTCTGAGTATTGTCCCATAAATACACTGAATTGACAAGATGTTTCTATCTATATCTATATTTATATTTCTATATATGTATGCCCCCATATACATGCACATTACATTTACCATTGTCACTGTGGATGTCATTGTAGACCAGGTCAAGGCAAAACATTTAAAGAGATCAACTCACTTAAATAGTTACTAAATGTTTAAAATAATCTCTAGGCAATGAGCCAGAAACACAGTGCAAACTATTTTGCTTTAAATTAGTTACACTGTTGTTGTCTTTCAGCTTTTCCCAGTTAGGGGTCGCCACAGTGGAACTCTGGTCCACTAATGATTGGCAGTAGATTTTCACGGTGCCGAGTTGCCAGCTCAATGCCCAACCTTCAACGGAGGCACACCCATTCACGCATGTCTTTCGGAATGCCACTCGACCCACGGGGAGGACATGCAGACTCCACACAGGAGGCACTCCCTGCACACTAGGTGAGAATCGAACGGGAGAACCTCTTGCTGTGAGGCAACAACGCTACCGCTGCACCACCGCAGAAAAGATGGTTTAAATTAGTTACACTAAAAGCTGGAAATAAATAAAAAAGTTTTCTAAAGATATTTAAATTAGTTATTTTTAGTCCTTAAAGCCACTTAAAAATGCTAACACACAATATACAGACAAAACAATATAATATAATCTGGTAAAAGCCCATACATAAGCACTAAACAAGTCATTAAAAAAAGTAAATGCAAAACAACACAGTCTAGAGTTACATATGGCTACCATCTACAGCCTCTGATGAAGTTTACCAGAATCAACAGATAGGATCTTCTCTTCGCAAACTGAATTGTTGGGGTCACATCAAATAAGATTTTTGATATCCACCTTTATGAAATCAGTTATAATACATTCCATGGCTTTGTAGATTAGATTTGTAAAGGCTGATAGGTCTGTAATCACCCAGGTCAGTTGACAGGCCTCCCATAAAAAGAGATAACACAACTACAGTGAGCCACTCATTACAGTCAGTGACAGGTCTGATAGTAGCAGTGCTTTTGGTCTTGGTAAACACTTTCAGTAAATGATCTTTAGAGATAATTAAAGCAGTAAGGGATGCAGGTACCGCAGGGCTTTCAATACAAATCTTGGGAACAAAACTGTCACTAAATTTGTTTGCAATCATGTTACAAAATCTGTTGGTTCAGAATAGGAATCATCATTATGAATAAGTTCAGAGCAATATATGGCATTGTTTTTAGTTTTCCAATATAGCTGAAGAAAGATTTATAATTATCTTTGACCTCAAAAGCTAGCTTAAGTTCATGGGCTCCTTCAGTTTACATGTGAGTAATTTTTTGTAATGCTTTTAATATTTTCCTTAAGGGTTTGGATTTGCCCTACAATTTAAGAAGTTTCTTTTGTTTGAAAATTTATTTATGGTAGTGGCCCACCAGGGCGGTTTATTTTTGAATGTCTGGGACTCTGTCTAGTGGGGATGTGGTACTTGACACACAAGGAAATGCCACCTCATTTTCCATCAGGCCTGAATGCATGCTAGCAGCAAAACCCAGGTATATGGAGGGAGTGTTATCTTTCTGCTGAAACCAAATCTTAGTAACTAGAGAAACATGTATGTGTTCAAGCTGCAGGACAGCCTGAAGATCAGGAAATGTGTTAAGACTTCTGGCACTGAAAAGAAAAACCTTGATATGGTCCAATTTAAGGCTGGAAAATGGTTCTACTTCTATCTGCTACACAGGGATGTCCACTAGTCAGGCTCTAACCAAAAATGGCACTATGGAATAAGGGGTGCAGGCCATCCATGGTGAAGTACTGTCACTCATTTTGTCCTATACTGACACATACTAGAACCCCACCACCACCACCACCACCACCACCAAGAATAACACCAACTATCAAGCAAATTGTTGAAGCAAACTGTTTTTTCTCTGTATGTAGGCATCACTCTGGCCAAAGAAGGAATTCACTCAGGACCAGTGTCTTCCCTGTACTGAACACATCACAATGAGATCCAAATTGTCTCTCTACATAACCCTCAGGGATGTGCGCCTCAAGTCATTCAAACCCACATGGACTACAAGTAGGTTGTAATCATACTTGTCCAGTGAGAAGGATTTTTGATCCCTTGTGAAGTCATGGATCCTGGCACCAGAAAGACAAACAGAAGTAACCCTGCCCTCATCTACTCTTGTGAATGTGTAATCAGTGAACCTGTCAAGAGAGTCACTGACTACCACAACACTAGCATTTCAACTCTGCACCTGACAACAAAGTCAAAATTTACTAAGACAATACTGTTTCTGGTCATGGAATTTGAGATATTAGTCAACTTGAGGTCTACCACCTAGTGTCCCTTTACTATGTGTGAGTGTGGTGCTTATGTGATGGTAGATATCTGCTAAGACCTAGCCCTCTTGCCCTCTTATTCCTAGGAGGCTTTGGCAGTGACATTTTTATAGCCTCTGCATGTCAGTTTTAGAGTGGTTGTGCTGAGGTGTGAGTGGCAGTGAGTGATACTCCCAAGCAATCTTATTGGGTGAGATGGATGCCTCTAGATTGAGCAGATATTTGCACCTCTCACAAACTGAATTGTTTGTATCAAGTAGAAGTTCCTTGCCTGTGAGCATATGGCTGCTCCTCCACTACCTGAAAGTGCCAAGTATTATACCGCTGGCAGCCAAAAGGATGCAAACAGGTTTACTTTCATTTTGTTCTGGCTGATCTTGGATTTTGTTTGGTCTAAGTACTCAGGATATACTGTTTGCAGCTTGACTAGGTGCAAAGTGTAGACGTAAAACTAACTTATGGAAAGGTACAACAGCTACACACACACACACACACACACACACACACACACACACAGTACGTGCAAACAACACAGCTAGTACAGCAACTACTGCAGCAATAAGGAGTGTATCCTCAGCTAGTAGCAATGCAGTAACACTGAGAGGAACAGAAGGAATAGGATTGCAGCACAGACATACTCAACCTATTGCAATGCTATAGCAATGAAATGCCTAACTAGTAAATGATAGTTGCCTTGTTCAACTTACACAGCTATTAGTAACACAGCTATATTGAAACACTCCGTGAGTACACCAGCCACTGGCCAGACACTACAGAGTATGTCTAGTCACTCTAAGAGTAGCTAAAGAAAAGTGTTAAAGTAAACAGTTATTGTGCAGCATCGTCTAAATCAGTGTTCATAGGTTCATACTAGGCTATCTGCCCAAGGGCATTTATAAGCCTAGCCCATAGTTATGTGGCTTTCGCCACCCCTTTAGTTTGAATAAAAACTATGCCTATCATTTTGCTGTGCCTCTGTCAAGCAGTGACACTGAAGTAATCCCTGGGGTATATCTGCGATCTCCCATCCATTGGTCAAGATTCCTCTTGAACAAGGCCAGCGAGGTGCTCTGCCTCACATGTACCGGGATTTTGTTCCACAGCACAGGGAGTCTCTTGGTGATGAATCTGTCCCTCCAGCACGTTCTATTTATAACCGTGTCAAGGTTTAAGTCTCCCGCCCTTGTGGTTCTGAGGGATCTAGATTTTTTGAGGTGAAGCATATTCATCAAATCTGGGTTTGACATGGCCTTATATGTCAGGCACAGGTCACCTCTGAGCAAGCGGTATGAGACTGAATAGAGCTGGAGTTCTTTCAGTCGGGCAGCATAAGACATATTTTTGAGACCCTTTATCCTTTTGGTGAGGAACTTTTGGGACCTTTCAAGCTGCAGCAGGTGTCTGGTCAGATACATTCCAACGGGCATTGTACTCAATCATAGGTCTAATGAGTGATGAGTACAGGGTGACGATGACCTCCCTTGATCTAGATGTGAATCCCTTCATGATCAGGTGGGTGATATAGAAGGTTTTCCTAACTACTTTAGCAACATGAGTGTCGAGCGAAAGGCTACTGTCAACCTGGGTCCCCAGATCCCTGATGACTTTTTCTGTGCTCAGTGGATTGCCACCTATATGGTAGCTAGGGGTAACCTTGTTTTTCCCGAAGGGTATGACTATGCATTTTTTGGCATTTAACTTCAGGCCATGGCTCTGGCACCAGTTATCTGTTTCTGTGAGGCCCTTCTGGAGGATATCTGTGTCAGATGTGTTTTCGACTATGGCCAGTTTGCAGTCATCTGCAAACTTTGTCAGCCATAACCCTCCTGTGTTTGCTTGTACTTCAGAAAAGTAGATGCCGAACAAGAGTGGACCCAGGACTGAGCCCTGTGGGACATCACTTGTGACAGGCTTTGAGTCTGACATGGCTCCAGCAACTCTGACCCTGTGGGTTCTGTCACTTAGCCAGTTTGCAACCCATCTTGTGATGTATGGGTTTACATTCAAGCTGATGAGTTTTTCGATGATACCTGAGTGGGGTAGTGTGGCAGAGGCCTTTGCCAGGTCGAGGTAGGCTGTATGGACTGCCTTTCCCTCATCAATGGCCTTGGTGACTGTCTCGAAAAAGTCAACCAAGTTTAAGAGGCAGGATCTGCCTTTGACAAAGCCAAACTGGGTTGGATCCAAAGTCTGCAAGTTCCCTATGTCTTTATTTATGAGTTCCATTATGATCCTCTCCATGGCTTTGCAGATAAGGCTTGTCAAGCTAATGGGCGGTAATTTCCAGGGTCTGTGGAGGCACCGCCCTTATGAAGTGGGACCACAGTCGCCATGCGCCACTCCTTGGGTACGTATCCTGAGGTGAGGCTAAGATTAAACAGCTGTCCTAACTGTGGGTTTAATTCCTCATTGAGTTCATGAAGCACACAGCCGGGGACACCATCCGGTCCCATGGATGCTGTGTTTTTTGCCTTAGTGAGGGCAGTTCTCACCTGGGCGTTGGAGATGTTTGGGGGGCTACAATCCTCTGGAATGTGAAGCATTGTGACACACACACACACACACACACACACACACACACACACACACACACACACACACACACACACACACACACACACACACACACACACACACAAACACACACTATCACAAAAAAGGCAATAAGAAAATATCTTAACACATAGTGATCAGTAATCTGAACTCCCATAACAGCAGGAAATTACGCTCTCCACACACAGTAATGACTCACAATATTCAAACACTACAAAACTCAATTTTCCACAATAACAAAACTCACTGAAATGAAAAAAAATGTTTTTTGTGTTAAACAATTTAAGTAACAGCAACAGACTGGTGTTTGAAGGGACTGAAGAAAGGAATCAAATCCAGTACAAACATGTCAAATCCGGGCCCAGCAAGTCCTCATTTGCACAGCTCACAATACTTCAGTCAAAACAACAGAAATAGTGCAGAAGTTGAACAACACAAAAAATACAGAACACTGAAAAAATGGTACTGCTACTAGTCCAGTAGTAATTTGAACTTTCAGAAAAACAGCAAATTACCCCCACTAACAAGATAATCACTAGCAATGCTCCAAGATAACCCCCCAAACATTGTCAGACTGAGTTGGACTTAGTTGGATACTAATATGCAATGAAATTAGGAAAAAAAACTTTGTCTCACTTGTAAAGCAATTTAAGTAATTAAAAACCCATTTCCCTGTTGTTTGAGAGGACTGAAGAAAGGAGTCAAAGGCAGTAAAAATAGGTCAAATCCAGTTCTAGCAATAGCTCTTATACAAAGCTTTTAGTGCTCTGCCAAAGGGAGTGCAATGGTCCACAAGCTGACCACAATTTACAAGAAAAAAGCAGAAATTTGAAATAGGCAATTAGAATGCAACCTGCTGCTAGGCCATTGTTTGCACTTCCACTACAGCAACAAATTACTCTCTCCCCAAAAATAATCACTCAATGTTCATGGCCCCCAAAGACTGCCAAAGAAATTGTGCCCAATTAGCAATATGCACTAAAATAAAAAAAAACTCAGATGTTATATTATAATTTAAGTAACTAAAATACATTTCCTTGGTGTTAAAGGATTAAAGGAATGAGTCAAATCTCAGCTCACAGCACTACTGCCAAAATTCTGAAAAACAACATTGTCAGTAGAGTTTGCTGCGTTCATACAAAAAAAAAAAATCCCATGAGCAACATTTTCTTCAACTGTTCTAGAAAACAGACAAAAGATTGAAATATGCAAGAATAATTTATAACAAACCTACAGAAATGTGGACAAACACATTTTCTTAGGAGGAGACTGACAAAAACTCACTTCAGGTGTTTATATAAACTCAAGTGTATTTTAGCCATTGGTGTTTCATGTACTTTATTACCACTAAAAACAGAACTTAGAAAGTTTAAAGATTTGAATATATCCATTGAGAATTAGGTCTTTAATGCTGTGAAATGCTAAGTAACCCCCAACAGAGGCATGGATGCTTTCCATTTGTTTTATTACCTGTGTGACATTCCCTCTCTGGGCCAGTAATCAAGGAGCCTGAACCCTTACCACTGACACTGGAGAGGGGTGTTTACTTGGAACAAAAATCTATACATCCAGTATTTCTGGATGCAGCTCTCTGCATCATGCACAATTTTCCTTAAGTGCACACAGAGAATACACTCAGTCCGAGTTATGTTTTTCCCTTCTCTCTCCAGATTCCCAATAAGACTCCCCACTGGCACAGCTATAGAGATGAGTCCTCAGCAGAGTGTCCACCACTCTCTCTGTGAAACAAGTCTTTGTGTCCCTGCTCCAAGCAGCTGAAACACACGCACTTTGTGATTTGAGTTTTACAAACATACACACACACACACACACACACACACACACACACACACACACACACCTGGGAAAGGCTGGCACAGAATTAGTAGAAATGCCCCCTTCTGCACAGACTATAAGGTAGTTACTGCCACCAGACACTCCAAAGCCAGCTACTCTAAGGTTCTTTAAAGGGTACCCAATTATGCTGAGTGAAATTAATATTAATACAAATGGTAGTGTTGGACAGTTTGGAGACAAAGCAAGAGAGGCGAGATTGCGTTGGTTTGGACATGTGCTGAGGAGGGATGCTGGGTATATTGGGAAAAGGATGCTAAGGATGGAGCTGCCAGATAAGAGGAAAAGAGAAAGGCCTACAATAAGGTTTATGGATGTGGTGAGAGGACATGCAGGCGGTTGGTGTGAAAGAGCATGATGCAGTGGACAGGAAGAAATGGAAACAGATGATCCGCTGTGGCGACCCCTAACGGAAACAGCCGAAAGAAGATGATGATGATGGTAGTGTTTTGATCAATGTAGTAAGGTTTTCAGGAGTGGCCACAGTCACAAAACAAATATAAGTACTCTCAAAGTTTAAAATATTCTCTAAAGGACAATCCACGGTGCAAAGTTTAAATATATTTAATAATGAATAATAAAAGAACATGAAAATATGGAATATCTATTTACAATAAACACCAGAGTTTCAATCACAAGAAGTGTTAAAATAACACAGATGAACAGATTCACACAGATGCAGAAAAACAGTGCTTAACTAATCTCACTATATTTTCCTGACTGATCTAAAGAATTATTATTCCCTGATTCACTTACTAGAGCAAGGCAAGTAAAATAGGTGAGGGGGTCCTTCTTTGTCAGGTTCCAAAAACAGAGTGCTCTGAGACTTCAGTCTCATCTAGTATTAAAACATCATTTTTGTGATGGATTACAGAATGACTTCACATACATCTGGTCATCTGACTTCTGGTTCCCATACTACCCTCATTCCTACCAAATGACCCAGAATCTCACACATATGTGTTACCATACACATACAGACAGAGCTTTGCTAAGATCTGTTGCAGCATTTGGAAGTCATAAAACCATAAAATGCTTCCACTCCTCCTACAGGAGCTAATAAACCATTATCTGGCACAGACATTTCATCTCTGGCTGCAATCAGAACTGTGAGATACAATCTTTATGGCATAGATTAAGTAATTTAATTTCTTACTATTTTTCAAAGTTAGCTGGATTGAGATTAACCTCTTTTCTTCCAGTATCATATTTACAACAGTACAGTCTGATATAAATGCATATTTCTTTTCTGTCCAGCAAGACACACTGTTGATACATTTTTAACACAAGCAACTTTACAAATACTCATAGGATGATACTACGCTATTGGCCTGGGTGCCCGTATAAGCATAGCCAAGAATTTTGCCCATGTTCCCACAAAGTCAGCACCTGTTTCCCTGTCCAGTAGAGACACAGGTGGGATCCCTGGGGTATATTTTCAGTTTCCCATCCAGCCCTCCAGGTTCCTCTTAAAGAGAGCTAGAGAGGTACTATGCTTGACATGAAGAGGGAGTATATTCCATAGATGGAGGAGTCTTTGGGACATTAATCTATCCCACCGACAAGTTCCAGGTTGAGGCCTTGTGTGTGGGTTTTCAACATAAGCATCTGTACAAATCAGTTTGATATACAAATGGCATACAAGTCTTTACAAATTTCCAGCTAGCTATGCTGGCATATGTTACACATTTACTGCCCTACTTCTCTTGGCATAGCTGGCAATACACCTCACATCATTACAGCCTGAAAGAAATATTCACCTTTGGAAGAAAAATGCATTTCTAACCCTAAGCAAACAGAGAACATAGACATGACAAATACGTTTTATCTTTTTATTGCTAAATACCAAAGCTCCAAGTTTGTATGTAATATTTAACCAAGTAAGATCCAAAGGGCATGACTGCCTCTTTCAAGGGACAACCTTGTACAGTATACAAGTGGTAATGAAAGGGATCAAACGTAGGTCTCTTCTTTATAATGCTGCTTAAAGAAACCTTGTCATTTCTATTAAATTTGGGTAAACAAATTTCAATTTATCAGGTAAAGAAAGTGATTTTATTGTAATTGTATGGACATAGTCCTTTCAAATAATTTTTTTACATTTGAGGCAGAATTTTTTAGCAAAGTTCAGGCACAGCAATGGGGGTGGCTGCTGCACCAGTTTATGCAACTTTAGTACCATGTAAACGGGAAAGGGCTTTTAGTTATTTCTAGTGACTTTTCAAATACCTACACATGTATTCACAATATTTGGATGACATTTTTATTCTTTGGTCAGGAGACACTATATTTTTACAAGACTTTTTTAAAATATTTAAAGTCTATATGTGATTCTTTAAAGTTTATGTATACTGATAAGAAAATACATTTTATACTACATTAATTAAAAAAAATTCAGTCTAATATTTTGAATCAAATCTTTTTAGAAACCCAGCATTCAGTAATGCACACTGACATGAAAGTAATCATCCTCATATTATAAAAAAAAAAACTCATTAAAATGCCTAGTATAGTTTTGAACGATGACTTTTTTATGAAATAAGTTTATTTTGTTAGAAATATGTTTTTGGGAGTACAATATCCAACATATTATGAGGTTATTTCTAAAATGGCTGAAAAAGGAAAACATTTGCTCCCATCTTAAAGAAACCTTTATGCGCTATGAAAATGTAATTTGTTATAGATCAGTGATTTGAAGACAAATTTTAGCAAGGCAATGTATTTAAAGTTCTCCACTGATAACTATAATTTAACAGTCATTGGCAGATAATGACTATGGTACAAGACATGATGGAAATGGTGGGGCAAAACCTAGATTCATTTATAAAAGTAACAGTAATATCAAGAGAAAACTCAAACTATATGTGATTTAACTAATAATCTTCCAAAGGGGATGTTTCAACATGGTAATTATAAACAATGTGAATATATACATATCAGTAACTTTATTGTTACTGGACCTGATAATACAACACATGTCCTTTCCAACCACTACAACTGTAATACATCTGGAGTTACATTGCAACATGTCTGTCCTGTCCTGCCTTTTATGTAGGTAAAACTGAAAAAGCATTCAAAAGAGTTTATATTTACTAATATAATTAAGCTATTAAAAAGCTATACCGAAACTATGCTTTAGCTAAGCATAACAGACCTGACCAAATTTTAATAAATTTCATTTTATTATACTGGGAAAGTGTTACAAACAGCAAAAAGTGGGTGACTGGAAATTCAAATTTTATACATGGAATTAAGATGGCACTTTATATTGGGAGCAAATAAGTTTTCCAGTAAATATGACAATGTCTCTTAAAAGAGTGTTTTAAGGAAGAGACATTCTCAAATTAATTAGAATGTCTTTGGTTCTTGTTTTATCATGTTCATAGGTTCATTGATAACTACTAGGCTAGCTGTCCTTGCAGGCCATTTTAAGCCAAATCAATTTCCCTTTTTTGTGCTTTAAATAACCTTTCCCATTTGGTCATAGATTGGCCTTACCCATTCCATGGTCGATAATTATATACTACCCCAATGAGAAAAACTGAGATTGTGCCATAGATAATTTCAGAGGACCCATGCATGGCATAAAGCATTTAGGAGCTGCCTCTGTCCACTAGTAGTACAGGGGACAGCGCTGGGGTAATTATTTTGTTTCCCATCCACAGATTTAAAGTTGCAGTTGAATATGAACAAAGAGAAACTTTATTTCACATAGATGGGGAGTCTGTTCCACTGTAGCGGTATTGTCTGTGAGTTATACCTCTCCCTCCAAATCATTCTGTTTATGTTGCAGAAGAGGTTTTGATACCTAGACAGAGTATTTCTGATGCCATTTGACTTGTAGATGTGCAGTAAATCCATCAGTAATGGGTTAGAGGATGCTTTGCATGCCAGACAAAGGTCACCACTTAGTAGGATGTAGTATAATGAGTATAGTGACAGGCCTCCGAGTCAGTCCATGCAGGACATGTTGTTTAGGCCTCGTTTCCTATTAGTAAGGTATCCCTGTGAGAGTTACAGTTATTGCATGTGTCTGGACAGATACATGCCAAGAGGGACATTATATTCAATCACTGGCCTAATAAGGGTAAGTAAAGGGGTACACTGACATCACTAGATCTAGACACAATCCTTTTGTTTATATGCTGTACAATATAGAAGGATTTTCTTACAACAATGGGCACATGTTGGTCAAAAGTTAGGTTACTACCCACACAAGTTCTCAAATTCCAAACAACTGGGTCAGATCTTAGGGACATACTGTTAATGTGGTAATTACCTGAGGTAGATGACTTCCCAAAGAATACAATAATGCATTTTTTTGGCATTTAGTTTCAGTCCATGCTTTTGGCTCCAGATATTTGTTTTGTGCAAATCTTCCTGCAGGATGGCTAAGTCATTTGGGGATTCAGTTTTCAATAACTGCTCCTAAGTTGCAGTCATCTGCAAATGTAGCAGAACCCTTTGTTACTGGGTTTTAACTATGAAAAGTAGATATCAAACAAAGGAGGTCCCAGCACACAACCCTAAGGGAACTCACTGTTGACTGGTTTCACTTAGATTCTTTAAAATCTGAAGATGTCCTTATATTTTTAAGGATGAATGTGCTAAATTTCTTAATAAATTTTAAGATCCTTGCTCCCTCTTTACATTGCTCCATGTCAGTGTTTCTTCCTGGTGATGTGTGACTGCCATAGGATTTTTTTTTATCTCCCTAACTCGTACATATCTACAGGTTGTAATCACTTAAATCTTGGACAAAGCCACAACTCCAGATGGTGGACAGTGTACAACCCCTACCATCTGAAGCATCCCACAACCCCCTAGCGCTCATACTGCTGACATCTCCTATGTATACAAAGATAATGTTGTAATCACTTAAGTCATGGACACAGCCACAACTCCAGAAAGTGGACAATGTACAACCCCTACCATCTGAAGCATCCTGCACACCCCGCTCCCATGCTCACACTGCTGACGTCTCCTATGTATACAAAGTTAATGTTTTAATCACTTAAGTCATGGACACAGCCACAACTCCAGAAAGTGGACAAGGTACAACCCCTACCATGTGAAGCATCCTGCACACCCCCCTCCCATGCTCACACTGCTGACGTCTCCTATGTATACAAAGTTAATGTTGTAATCACTTAAGTCATGTACACAGCCACAACTCCAGACAGCGGACATTGTACAACCCCTACCATCTGAAGCATCCTGCAACCCCCCAGTACTCATACTTCTGACGTCTCCTACGTATACAAAGTTAATGTATGATACACAAATATCCTATGCTAAATATTTTTTGTTTCCGTACCTACCAATCGCACATCACCAGAACAACTCTGATATCCCTTCCTTGCCCCCCCCATTTTCTTTCTTAACTATTTAGCAGTATTATTACCTCAAAAATTGATCACAGTCTTTATTGCATACTAATAAGTAGCTACCCAACACACAGCATCGACGTCTCTCCAACTAATTTCCTGTGCTTCCATCCGGAAAATAAGTAAGCTGATCTCACTTGGTATATTTTACCAGCTGCTAATAATTACATGGGCTATGAACCTAAAATAAGTCTTTCCCTCTTGTCTGTAGCTCTCTTTTCCCCTCTCATCATGAAGAGCTGACTGTTTTTTGTTTGTTTTTTTTCTTTTACTCCTTTCGATAACTTCAAGGTTCCATAACCTCGTAGTAAGTCTTAGAGTTTGGTTAACCAATCCCATCCCTTGTTGGCAATTGTTCCCATGATCCCTTGCACTGTTATAACCCAATTGTAGCATCCTGCTCCATCTTTGAGCCCTTTCTGCACTGCTGGATGCCAGCGTTTCTTCCTGCTGATGTGCGACTGCTGTAGGATTTTTTTTATGTCTCTAACTAGTACATATCCACAGGTACGACTGCAACACTACTTGAGCTGTTAATTTTTCTATTATATCACAAGGCTACTATATTCCCTGTTGTCTGCATATAATACAATTTTGAAACAATTATCACACTATTGCCTTTTAGTTAAATCTCTTGCACTGTGGCCAGCATTATGCAATGGTCTTGTGAAAGTAATTATCACAGACTGTAACATTTTACCTATTGCTTCTTCCATTTATGTATTGTGCTTAACGCTGTTATAGACTTTGAGTAGCCACATTACCAACACCCTAGATTTTAAATTTACATAAGAAACAAACACTATTGGTAATATTTTGCACATCTAGTAATACTGTGCACTATCTTGTATGTCTATGCTGTTATATTTTATTATATATGTCTTATCTTGGATAATTGATTCCCTGCTGAATTTGATTCCCTGAATACAGCTGAATTTCACTGTATTGTAACTCTGGTTAGATGTGCTAGGCTTTTTTCTAACTATTTGACACAGATTGAGTTGTTTGCCAGCCAAGTATTCTAGTACTGCATGGTCTGATTTTTATTTAGCAATTTCTGCCTTGGATCTGTTAATGTGCTTCCAGACCCCCTGAGTCCACTCACTTCCTCTTCCCCCCCGTTACACTGCACTACTCTACTGTAGTATACCTCTGCCCTTTTCTCTTAGTACTTTCTTATTAACTCCTTGTCCTTCTGTTCTTCTTCTCTGTATTCATCACCTACCTGTCTCCCTTACATGCACCATCCCTATTAACTGGTCCCTCTCTCTCTGCTTTTTATAGGTTGTAATCATTTAAGTCATGGACATAACCACAACTCCAGATGGTGGACAGTATACAACCCCTACCATCTGAAGCATTCTGCAACCCCCCAGCGCTCATACTGCTGATGTCTCCTATGTATACAAAGTTAATGTTGAAATCACATAAGTAAGTAATGGACACAGCCACAACTCCAGACAGTGGACAGTATACAACCCCTACCATCTGAAGCATCCTGCACCCGCACCCCAGTGCTCATACTGCTGACATCTCCTATGTATACAAAGTTAATGTTGTAATCACTTAAGTCATGGACACAGCCACAACTCCAGACAGCAGACAGTGTACAACCCCTACCATCTGAAGCATCCTGCAACCCCCCAGTCCTCATACTGCTGATGTCTCCTATGTATACAAAGTTAATGTTGAAATCACATAAGTAAGTAATGGACACAGCCACAACTCCAGACAGTGGACAGTATACAACCCCTACCATCTGAAGCATCTTGCACCCCCCCCCAGTGCTCATACTGCTGACGTCTCCTATACAAAGTTAATGTTGTAATCACTTAAGTGGACACAACCACAACTCCAGACACTGGACAGTGTACACCCCCTACCATATGAAGCATCCTGCAACCCCCCCCCCAGTGCTCATACTGCTGACGTCTCCTATACAACGTTAATGTTGTAATCACTTAAGTGGACACAGCCACAACTCCAGACACTGGACAGTGTACACCCCCTAACATATGAAGCATCCTGCAACCCCCCCCCGCAGTGCTCATACTGCTGACGTCTCTTATGTATACAAAGTTAATGTATGATACACAAATATCCTATGCTAAATATTTTTTGTTTCAATACCTACCAATCGCACATCACGAGAACAACTCTGGTATCTCTTCCCCCCTTTTTTCTTTCATAACTATTTAGCAGTATTATTACCTCAAAAATTGATTGCAGCCTTTATTGCATACTAATAAGTAGTTACCCGCCACAGAGCATCGGCATCTCTCCAACTAATTTCCTGTGCTACCATCCTGAAAATATGTAAGCCGATTTCGCTTGGTATAATTTACCGGCTGCTAATAATTACATGGGCTACGAACCTAACGTAGGTCTTTCCCTCTTACCTGTAGGTACATTTTCCCATCTCATCACGAGCAGCTGATTGTTTTTTATTTGTTTTTTCTATTACTCCTTGCGATAACTTCCAGGTTCTATAAAATCATAGTAAGCTTTAGAGTTTGGTTATCCAGTCTCATCCCTTGCTGGCAATTCCATGATCCCTTGTGCTGTTATAACCCAATTGTAGTGTCCCGCACCATCTTTGATCCCTCTCTACACAGTTGGACGCCAGCGTTTCTTCCTGGTTATGTGCAACTGCCATAGGATTTTTTTTTTTTATGTCTCTAACTAGTACATATCTACAGGTACGACTGCAACACTATTTGAGCTGTTAATTTTTGCATTATATCACAAGGCTACTATTCCCTATTATCTGCACATAATACCTTTTTCACACGATTATCATGCTATTACTTGCTACTGACGCAGCTTTCAGGACCCACCACTGCCTAGCTCTCAAACAATCATCATGACTGGAAGTACCAAACCTACTAACCTATAACCAGCTTGAAATTGCACATCTGATACTATGCCATCCCCAAAAAATACTTGCTCTACAAGTCCTACTAAACCACAACACTGACAATTGTCTACTATGATCCTCCAATAAAACTTTAGTGGAAGTCACCAAAAGCAGGAATGGCTCAGGAGACTCTCTCTACTCTAGTGCCATAGCTAAAACATGGAACTCCCTCCCCCCAGAGATCCAAAACATAAACAGTAAGCTTAACTTTAAAAACCTACTCCAGACCTACTTATCTAACTCATGGAAGTGTACCTGCTTGAGATCCAACATAGGTTATACATCACACAGTTCACCTACAATCTTCCAGGGACTGTATCATTTACCTGTATAATATACAACTCTAAGTACTCACCTGACCTACCAATATTACTACAAGGTCCTAAAGAAACTTCTCTCATACCAGTATTGACCCAATTGTATTCATTTCTCTTATTCAAATCTAATATTTCTGAATGTAAAAACTCTTTTTCCTTATAATACGATTGATATTTTTCTTCTTTTTAAGTAAACTGTAATGTTTCCATCTATGATTCTTGTATTGTTTATTTTATTAATCACTGAATTGTTTAAGGATGTACTGTACTACTGTATGGAGCTTTTCTCTCCGGGCCTCTTCTGAAAACAGGCAACCCGTCCAGTAGGACTCTCCCAGTAAACAAATATAAAAAAAAATAAATAAATAAAATAAAATTTCAGGTGGATGACACCTTAGAGTCTCTGCATTTTTTTGCTTTTCACCTTTCTTTAACATGCTCTTGATGCCTCCCTCTTTTAATAATAGTTATACCTTCACTGAACCATTCCACCATCAAAGGTTATTCCATACACTAACTACAAAATCTCTACAAAGCAATTACAAAATGGCTATAAAGGAACAGGAAATTAGCAATGTTAATTATGTGGTACTACAAGATGAGTCATGTTGACCATTTGTGAATAAAATTTCAGCTGCCAAATTTGCACGAGGCTCATATCATTAACATTTTTGGTAGTACAGTGCAAAACCTCCAAAATGCAATTTATTGAGACATCAAAAATGTAGCAGCAGTCATACTCAAAAATTCAGAGAAAAAACATTTTACTCCCTTAAAAGGATGTGTGACCTCCATTGAAGGGACTATCAAAATACAATGCCACATACATAGTTAATTTAAAATGCAATGTCCGTATAAAATACAGATGCACATTTTCTATATGCAAAAGATACCTGGGAACACACTGCTCAACTGTCCCTCATTTTCAGGACATTCTTGAATTTGGTTCAAAATTTATCTCTGTCCGTCCTAACCCCCCAAAAAACATGTGATTTTGATGGGAAAATGTGTCAGATTATACTTAATGACAATAATTAGAGTTACACACATATTTTACTTCAGAATATGTAAGTTAATTCACCGTATTTGATTCTATCAGTTTCTCTAATTAATAACTCTAATCATATTTCTGTATTTGTCCCTGATTCTGAACATAATCAGCTAACAGTCATGCTTGGGAATGTGCAAAACACCAATATTACTGCATTCCCAGGGGTTGTAAGCCACAAGCCCAAAGAGCATGTTCCTCAAAACAACCCTAGATGTCTAGTAGTACACGACCCCTTACATCTCATTGCTAATGTACTTGTGAAAAAGCACATTCTCTCAACATCAAGTACATCAAGTAAAAAACAGTGATTGTAAGCCCCTAAGCTCCGAGACTTACTGCAGCTTATACTGATAAACATTTAAGAACATGTGAAAAAAAGACTTTTACTGTTGATGCAAGCAGTACAGCATTTTCAGTGAAAAGCAGTTTCCTGTAAGTACAAGAAGCACTGCAAAGCTGGCATATACATTGCCTATGTCTCTTGTAAGTTGTATGAGTGCATTGTAAACCAGTCCATGAAGTGGGAAAAAACATTACCTTTTATAAGTCAGGTACATGAAACACGTAAGAATCCATTTCCACGAATCACTCAAGTTGAATTTCCAAATATCCAAGTCTCCCCACAGGTTTAAGCCAGGAATGCTCAATGAATCTTAGGAACCCATTGTGAACAAAAATAGATAAGACTAGTTTTGTAAATGACGCAGTATTTCACCTCCCTAATGAAAGTTAAAAATCAGCATTAGTGGCTTCACCCAAATGCCCCAGTAACACAGCCACGGATGCTACAGTGTTGCCACTCACTACACATTTCAGTCTCCCAAGCATTTTAATAAATAAATAAACATGACCTGCTCAGCTATGTAATGCAGGCCTCCATGTCTTCTCATGGCAAACAGCAGTCCTTGCTTATCCAGTGTCACAAGTTGCTGGCTCTACTACCTGACTATCCTTCGGTCACTGAATAACAAACAAAAAGCAATGGTAGCTGAGACAGCAGAAATATTCAATTGCATCCCAGCCCCCAGCCTGAGTGGGGACACATTAAACAGCTCCTGACTACTGCGCATCACACATTTACACACACACACACACACACACACACACACACACACACACACACACACACTAGTTGAACCCAGTCTGACTGTACTACCAAGCACTAACATCTCACACACATACGCACACAGAGTAAAACAGCCCAGAGTAGTCAAACCTGGTGAGTCTCTTCAAGATTTTACATAAACTTTAATGGGCTGCAAACAGGGCAATTTCACATATTTTATGAAAAGTCAAACCAATTAGCTAATTGTAATTTTTAGTTATTCAAATACGTTCATCGACCAGTGAGACACTTAATACACTACATTTTACACTGAAACTGCTTAAAACACAGCTGCTTCAAATGCTGCTAATAGCTATGTGAAATAACACTTTAATTTATTGCACTTGTTTTTACATTCAGCGCTTTTTATTCATTTGCTAAACAGGTAAGCCCAACCGGGACACGTAGCTCTTTTCAGATGTGATCCAGGAGAACGTTTTGGTTAACTGACTTGCTACGAATCAGGCTGTATGGAAATGAAGGCTGAGGGACTCAAACCCACAATTACAGGGTGAAGTCTGTCACTAGCTTGTGACCTTACCTTTTGAGGTAGACTTTCTTTGAAATATTTAAAAAAAGACTGGTCAATGCATTAAGTCAAATGGTTGCTCATCCATAGCATTAGTAATATTTCCGAATATGAAGTCTTGTGTGCAGTTATTTGAGAACACAATTTCTGGCTATTACTATAGAAAACGATCTTCACTGTTAGAAATGGTCTTGGAAGTTTTTGATCTAAATATCTACTGTTAAGTATGGCAGGTTTCATAAAATACATGTTATGGTAACATAATATCCTTGGATTAAACAACACTACTTGGAAGTAGTAACCTGGTAACATTGAAATAAATATTCTAATGATAAACTACAATGTATGTACTCCTCACATTCTAATGATATTTGTGCGAAGAACTACATTTTAGAATGAATCACACACCGTTTGTACACAAAACAGAACCTATACAATCAGGAAACTCAAGTGAGTAAAATGCCTGAATGTTTTATAAAATATTTCACAAATAAAATAACTGAGTCTTACAGTACGTGCTCTTTAGATAAAAAATACACACGTGCATTCAGAAAACTGAAATAAGAAAAATGACAATGTTTGCTTAAGATGCTTCTCAAATACATACTGTTTCAAAAATATACCTATGCAGTCAGCAATTTCAGGCAAGTAAAATGTCTGAATGTCTTCTGAGATGTTTCTCAAATACAATCATTTTCATAGTGACAAACATTGAAAGGCATGATGTCTAAAGATACTACAAATGAAAGTGAACATTTTCAACTTATCAGTCCACAAATACCACTTTGAGTAATATTCTAAAAAAATTATAAATGAATATTTGTCTCTGAATTTCAGAAAAAATAGACTTACATATAAAAAGGTGACGTCTGTAACATTCAGACTCTCTCACTAGGCACTTCTCTATCACAATGGATACATGATGCCAGTGGCCCTAACTGCCCATAAATGTGTTTGTTAACAATCACAGAGGAATCACATGGTCAACAAGCACTTTTTATCACCCAGCCGCCTCCAATACTAAAGTTATGGTCTTAAGTAAAAACTAAAAGAACACCAGCCAAGCTAGAGATCTCATTATGTAATACTTTAAACCTGCAGCAGTAGAGGTCCAGGAGATATATGTACATGTCTCCTTAAGTACGTACTAGTGTTTCAGGTACATGGCTTCTGAATGTCCATGATTTTTCTTCCTTTTATATTTTTTAAAACTTTTTGATGGATGTAGGCCAATAAAGCCAAACTCCACTAGACATAAACATGTCATGTTTTGCGTTTTTTCTGAGCACGTCAAATACAACATACATGGATTGTTTGGCTTAAAATCAAGCCAAAAATCCATAAACATTAGAGTGACTGAAAAATATCCCAAATAACATCCAAACCAATGGAAAATGTCACACAAACTGTTATGTAAAAAACACAAGAAGCACACAGAAAAGACAGAGTTTTCAATGTGTAATACCTTAAAACTACTGTAGTTGAGGCTCATGGGATATATTCATTTATATTTGTTTACCAGGGAAGTGCATTGATCAATATTGGCCAATTTCAGGCTCAGCCCAGGTGAAATACAAAACATTTCACAAACAAAAAAAATATAGAAATGTAAGCAATAACAGAATACTTCACACTAATTACACAGATAAAACTGTGTATATACATTCCAATAAACAAACACAGTGCAATATACAAGCAATCAGATTGTAATGTACAGTACATATGACTTTATCTAAAATCAACCTCCTCGATGGCCAATAGACTAAGAACTAATTTGCCAGGCCTATGAACTTAACACTAAAACAGTACCTTCTACAATACTAGTGACAAAAAAGATCTGTTTCATAATGCACTAATTTAGATTATTCAAATAAAGCAAAATGTACTGTGATGTAACTTACTTTGAAAAAAAACCTTTGCTCCACTGGTTGCACCAGATGTCAGAAAACACACTTGTGGATTACTTTCAGGTGTATCCTGTGAAAACAGTGAAACAGTACAGACCATTAAGTTACCTTCATGCAAACCAATAAATACAACACTAAACAAGGCAAGTTCTAAAGTCTAAGGTGCAGCATACATAATGGAGATGATATACAACTTCAAGTTTATAAGAGGCGCAGCAGCAAATTAAAGTAATGGAAACCAAAGAACACAAACATGTAAAAATGCTCTTCATTGAAAGAGGACAAAGATGAAAAAAATGAAAGAAAAGATGGTATGGAGATGCAGCACATGACAACAGGAGGCAAGCATCTTGTGATTTCAAGCAGCAAAAGGCAGCAGGGAGAAGCCAGAACACATAATATGTGTTAAAAATGGCGGAACATAAAAGTGGTGAGTGGTTAGATGAAAACACAGGAAGATAGCTTTATATGCACTTGCAAGCAGAAGTGAGAAAAAAAATCAAGAGATGGCTACTGATTGAGAAAAATAGAAATAATTACAGTGCAAGTATCAAAATTCAATATAATAACATCCAGATCAGTGTTAAATAAAGACACTACAACCATGAACAGAGCATTGTAATGAACAATGTGACAAAGAGTATCTACAACAAAGGCACAAGCTGAAGCATGCCCTAACATACACATTACACAAGCACATATGTATGCCTATACACACAAATACATATATATATATATATATATATATATATATATATATATATATATATATATATATATTATTTATTTTATTTTACATTTGTTGACCGGGCTAATCTAACTGGATATATGTCCATTTTCAGTAGAGGCCCAGGGAGAAAAGCTCCAAGCATGAACACTAACAAAGTTAACAATATATAACAAAGACATGTATAATAACAGTACAGAGGTACAATTGGTTAAAGAAAAAATATAGTAGTAAAAATATTGACTATAGACATTATGTTAAAAGATTAAACTAAATAAAAAATAACAAGTACACTAAACACAAGTTGGGTATGAGCAAACAGAGTCAGGTCCTTACAATTATCCTATTACTATGAGAAAAAAAAAGAAAAAAGATAAATAAGTAGATTTTGAGGTGTAGGTTAGGGGAGAGGGGAAGGGGTATGAGCAGGAGGGGGTAAACGTTTCAGTCTGGGTTAGCACAAGGACAAAGCCACTGAGTTTTAAGATGTTCTTTAACATGTTTTTTGAATAGAGACGTAGAAGCTACAGTAGAAATCTCAGGAGGGAGCTGATTCCAGTTTTTACCTATAGTGTTTGAGAAAAGTGAGTCACCAGCTTTGTTGTTAGATTTAACTGAGGAGACCAGGAGTTTATTAGCAGAACGTAGTGTAGCTAGATTTTTATATGGTGAAATCAGATTAGTGAGGATAGGGGTGTTATTGGGGTGGTATAGATCTTTTGAGTGATAAGTAACTGTTGACAGAGTATATGGTTCTGCAATTCTAGCCATCCTAGTTGTTTGAGGTTAAGGCAATGGTGAGTTTGAAATGGAGAGCTAGTGATAAATCTAGCTATGCTATTATAACAGGTAGAAAGTTTTGAGATATTATTTTTAGATAGGTTTGTATATATAGCAGAGGCATAGAAAAGGGTAGAAATGAGGTGGGTCTGGGCAATAGTTTTCCTGGCTGTGGGGATAAGGAAGGGTTTAATTCTATAGAGGGTTCCAAGTTTTTTGTTAACAGTCTTTATGGTGGAGTTAATATGGTCATCATAGTTAAGACGGTTATCAATTGTAACACCTAGTAGGTGGGTGGTAGTATCAGGGGTTATGTTTGTAGCATTGTTAGAGGTAATAGAGAAGAATGGAGTGGGTGATTTATGAGATGGAGTAAAAAGCAGTAGTTTTGTTTTTTTGGGATTAAGCAGGAGGCAATGTTGCATAAACCAGTTTTCTACATTTTGGAAAACAGTTTGGGTTAGGGACTGGAGGGAGGCTATGTTCTTAGCAGTACAGATTAAGGTTGAGTCATCTGTATATTGGATGCAGGTGGCTTGAGGTATGTTCATATGGAGGTCGTTGATGAATATGGAGAAAAGAAGGGGACCTAAGATAGAGCCTTGTGGGACTCCAATATTTACTGGAAGTAATGAAGACAGTTTGTTATCCCATAGTACTGCTTGCTGTCTGTTTAGAAGATAACAACAAAACCATTGTAATGCTAGTGGATCAAGAGAATGATACTTTATGTAGAAGTAAGTTATGGTTTTATATATATATATATATATATATATATATATATATATATATATATATGTTTAGGTCACCCTACCAGGTCTCTCCTTAGGTCCACGATAGAGACTACATAAAAATGCTTTCTAGCAAATTAAAACAACTACAATATAATGTTACTGTGAAGTGTGAAAAGAAAAGCCATATCAGAATAGACAGAAAGACTCAGACAGAGAGAAAGACACAGGGACAAAGCACAGAACATTCTTTTTTAAATACCATTTTCTGCTACAGTGCTGTTTTGCACAGCCATGGGCACATACCGGAATTTAACCCTACAAGTTTTTGCACAAATCCTCTAATGGGTATCGGTATAACAAGGATGGAAGAGTTAACATAAGGCACTCACGCCCACCCTTCCTGGTCAGGTCTTCCTGTGACTGGCTCACTAGTCAGACTTAGGTCACATGGGTTCTTATTCATTCCACTACATCAAAATGTGAACTGTTCCTCAAGATTATTACACCCTTGGCAATTTATAGGTTTGTAGAGGAAAGTACACGGCTAGCTACCCTTGCAGGACATTTTAAGCCTAGCCAATTTCCATTTTTGCTCTCAAAATAACCTATCCCATTTGGTTACAGTTTGGCCTTACCCATGGTCGATGATTATACATTATTAATGAGAATAACTGGGATCATACCATAGAAAATTTGAGGAGACACATGCATGGGGCAAAAGAATTAAGGAGCTGCCTCTGCTATTTGGTAGTACAGGAGGCAGTTCTGAGGTAAATTTTCTGTTTCCCATCCACAGATCTAAGCTGCACTTGAATATGGACAGGGATGAACTTTATTTTATGTGGATGGGGAGTCTGTTCCACAGCACTTGTATCCTCTGCAAGATGTATGGTTTTGAGTCAGTCCATGTAGAACATGTTGTTTAGGCCTTGTATCCTTTTAGTAAGGTATCTCTGTGGGTGTTCCAGTAGATAAATGTCTGGACAGATACATGCCAAAGGGAGCATTATATTTAGTTACTGGCATAATGAGGGCTGTTTAAAGGGGAGCAATGACATCCCTAAATATAGACACAATCCCTTTGTGTATAAGCTGTGCAATACAGAATGACTTTCTTACAACAACAAACACATGTTGGTCAAAAGTTAGGCCACTGTCCACATAAGATCCCAAATCCAGAACAACTGGGTCAACTCTTAGGGATGTACTGCCAATGTGGTAGTTCCCTTGGATAGATGACCTCCCAAAAGATACAATAATACATTTTTGGCATTTAATTTCAGTCCATGATTTTGATACCAGTTATACATTTCGGACAAACCTTCCTGCAGAATGGCTAAGTCATCTGGGATTCACTGACTGCTCCTAGATTGCAGTCATCTGTAAACTTAATCAGCCAAAGTCCTTTGGTGTTGGCTTTTACTTCAGAACTAATTTCTTTCTGGAGTTAACTTCCCCTATTGTGATTACCTGAGTCCTATCTGTGAGCCAGTTACCAATCCAACAGGTGACGTAGGGGTTTATTCCCGGTTTATTTAGCTTTTTTACTATTCCTGAGTTGGGAATTATGTCAAAAGCTTTGGCCAGGTTGAGGTATGCAGTGTGTACCTTTCTGCCTTCACCAACTGCTTTGGTAACCTTTTCGGAAAAATCCACACGGTTGAGTAAACATGACCTGCCCTTGATGAATCCAAACTGAGACAGATCATGTGTTTGGAGGTTCCCTATGTCCTGAATGATTAATTCCATAAGACTTTCCATTACTTTGCATATGAGGCTGGTCAGACCTATGGGTCTGTAATTGCCTCGGTCTGCAGAATGTCCTCCCTTATGAACGGAAATGACTATAGTCATTCTCCATTCACTTAGTGCAAAACCTGTATGGAGGCTGAGATTGAAAAGTGTTGTTAGGGGTTTGGCTAAATCATTCTTCATGCTATTTAACATGCATCCAGGGATATTGTCACGACCCATCATTAAATTTAATGAGTTGGGTGGCTTGATTCCTGAGAAACTGAAATGACAGGTTTGTAAACAGTTTATATAACCAAAGACAGTCCTCCTGGCTGGAAATCCAAAGAACGAAACTCATGCTTATACTACAAGAAAAGCTCAGAAATCCTTCAAACAAAGAAATCATGATGTCAATAAAATAATATATCATAGTCAGTTAAATAATAGCTGGAATAAGCTTTTCTACCACAAACTTTAAGTCAGAATTATTTATTTATTTATTTTACATTTGTTAACCAGGAAAGTCCGACTTGGAGCAAGCCAATTTTCAGCAGAGGCCCGGGGAGAAATGCTCCAGACACATGTCTTTGTATACATTTTCTGAGAATAGTTGTAGATACAAAAGGCTTTCAAAATGAATATGGAATCGTGAATTCTACCACAGTATTTTAATCAGCAGGCATAATCATACCTCTCAAATGTCCAGATTTTTGTAGATTGCCCAGATTTTTCTCTCATATTTTTCGTATGTTCCTCATAAAATTTGTATTTTTTCTGGCAAATCACTGAAGATTGAAGTCATTAAATAATGACATATAAGAGTTTAAGACTTCATATTCTTCGGAAAATGTATACTAACAAAAATCCTGTTATTCTAGCAACTAAGTTTATAAGATTAATATTTGAAATTTGTCCCTATTTTAGGCCTTTGTGCCCCCAATATATTTGGCTTTGTCCAGACTTCTTGCACTAAGGATGGGAACTATGGGTGTAATGGTGACCTTGGTATCACTTAATTGTGAATAACAATATTTCCAAACTTTTTTCGAAGGTACTATGAAAGAAATTTAATTTTCTTAAAAATAAAATATTCTAGCATAATGGGACAATGGTCATAAATTAAGCCGTCAAGCCAAACTGTAAAGATCTATCAAACCAGGATATGTGTTCCATTAATAAAACTTGGCAGCCTATAGATGAGTCCTTTATGTATCTGTAAGGGGATGTTTTGCTTTTAGGTCATAAGAATGTGGACAATGCAATAGAGCAAACTGCTAAACATCATATATTCTAACTGCAATAGCAATGACCTCACCTTTAATGTCAGTAAGTGTGGCATCATGTGACATGGCAAAGAGGACATAAAACTATTCTTTTACAAAGCAAACAGTCAAATCAATATTAAATGACTATATTCTTAAAGATCTAGGGACAATGGTAAAAATCAATTTAAACTTTGACCAGGGTATACCTCCCAAAGTAAAAAAAAAAATATTCTGTTGTACATCGCATTCTAAATTGATATGTCTAGTCATTAAAGAGAAATCACTGCACTTTAATACCTCACTGATCCAACCCAATATTGAATGCAGTGCTGCATTTTGTAGCTTTTCAACATGCCATATCATGTAAAGCAACCTGAAAAGGTACAATTCCTTACTATCAGAATTACTGAGGTTGAAAATGCTGTTCAGAAAAGCTTTAGGGCTTATCATTATATTCTATTTCTTACAGGTTAATTAGCAGTGACCACTGCCTGGTCTATAATGCAATGTCTGATCCAGTTCTAGTCAATGGTGTACATCTGGAATTTACCACTGAGGGAAATAACACCAACCCTACAGAATGAGAAGGAAGAGAATATATCTTGGTACAAATAGAAAACTTGTTCTCTTTAGTCCTGTGTTTGGTCTGAGTGTAAAGATCGCTGGCAGCCTCTTCAATTAATTACTACAACAGCTATGCATTTGGTTAGAGACAGTTATCTTGTAGCTCTGGGGTTCCCAGAGCTCAGACCAGACTTATTTCTTAAGTTTATAAATGTTCAACAAAAGGACTGCGGTGGTGGTGCTGCGGTAGCATTGTTGCCTCACAGTAAGACGTTGTCCTGTTTGATTCTCAGCTCGTGGGGGACATGCGTGAATGGGCGTACCTTCATTGAAGGTTGTGCATCAGGGCTGGCAACTCGATATGTAAAAATCTACTGCCAATCATTAGTGGACCGGAGTTCCGCTGTGGCGACCCCTAACCAGGAAAAGCCGAAAGATACAACAACAACAACATAAAGGTTCAACAAAAACAGGAACCTAAAACCTACAGTTAAAAATGAAGCCAAATTAGCACAAAAAGGATGAAAGGAGAACTCTTTAATATAAGGAAAATCTCAGTTCAGTGATTTTGTCTTTCCCAGTCTTCATCAGAACTGAGATTAAATAAAGAATTCATTAAGTAATTTCACAATGCCATCACATGACTAACCAATTAAGATTTAAAAACATATGAACTGTTGAAAGAGACTATATTACAATGAAATACGGAAATGTACAAATATATACCTATATAAATACTTCCATAAATACAATGACCACTTTCTTTGACAAGATCTCAACAAACACTTGGTCTCAAGGGATATGTCTAACTCTAGGGTCTAGATCAGGGAGGAAGAAAGGAATAAACAAAAAATCTATATTCAGGTACAAGAGTAATATCAATAATCCAATTAAAAGTCCCAAGGACTAGCAGAAGAATGAGATCCAAGAGGGAATAATGACACTGCAGCCATGGGCAACATAGTCGATTGCAGTCTATGCGGGGCAAGAGTCTTGTAATCCACCAGCTCATGAAAAAAAATGTATAAACTATACAGCTGACACATCAACTCTGACAGTGGAAAAAATGAGGCTTAAATCTTAAATCCTACAAGATGACTGAGAGTTACAGAATGAGAAGGAACAGAATATCTCTTGGTACAAATGGAAAACCTTTTTCCCTTTAGTCCTATGAGTGGTCTGAGTATAGACTTCTGTCAACCTCTAAGACTAATTATTACAACAACCATGCATTTGGTTAAAGGCAGTTACCTTGTAGCACAGGGATTGCCAGAGCTCAGAGCAGAATTACTTCTGAAGAGTACACAGGTTCAGCAAAAAAGCCAGGCAGACTATGAGCAATGTTATTGTAAGCCCTAGAAGACAGGACTAAACTCTGTGACACAAATAAGACAAATTCTAGAGTTCTTAGGCCCTCTCTAAGGGAAGGAATTCTTTTGTTCTAGATGTCTTCTAGAAATGGCAACAAAGGGAATGTGCTATACTAAAAGAAATGATTACTCATTTTAGTTGATGGAGATCCCAAATGAATGTAGTCAAGGCAATGCACAGACAAGCACAAACACCAGAGGATCCAGGGTAGAGGTCACCAACAACCAATCATAGAGGTACGGGAAGCCAAGAAGACTTGTAGTTGGAAGGTTAACAACTTGGCAAAGACCATGGGAGTACGAAAAAATGGCAGTATTCTGTACTGCTAGATTGAAAATGTTGCTTACCTTGATCAAAGTGCAGAAACCTACTCTGTAGCACCTAAATGATGAGGTGACAGTAAGATACAACCAATGGGCCATCGAGCCCAAGACTGGATCTGATCCGGTCATTTCGGATGGACTAGAATGACAGGATCTGTCATTAAGGTAAGTACATAATTTCTGTATCCTGTTCATTCAGTCTGTCCAGTCAGACCTATGAGTCAGAATCCCCAGCTACTTGAATACTGGGTGGCCTTATGACAGGAGGCCCTTCAGGATGGAAGCACCAAAAAGAAGCTCTGACTCTGGACATGTGATCTAACTTGTAATGCTTGCAGAAGATATGGGTCAAAGATCAAAAAGCAGTTTGACAAATTTCATCGAAGGATAAGGTCCTGAAAAAGCTGTTGACGTAGTGGAATGAGCCTTAGGTTTGATGGACAAAAATTTACCTTGTGAACTGTAGATAAAGGAATATAATCTGATAACCATCTAGATAGAGAAATCTTAGAAACTTTTCTGCCTAGTTTGTTATATGCAAAGTACACAAATAACTGCTCATCCTTTCTGATGACCGCTGTCTTGTGAAGGTAGAAACATAGCTGCTGATACACTTCTAAATAATGCAAGACATAGTCACCTTAGTTTGGATAATTTGGGAGATGGAAAAGTTGTGAGCAACTGGTTTCAGAAGCCAATTTTGGAAGAAAGGAAGGATTGGTTCTAAGGGTAGCCTTGGCCTTATGAAAACTATTACATGAAAGATCTAAGGATAAGGATATCTTCCTGTCTGACGTTACAGTTTTCCAGGATAATAATTTTAGATCTATAGTAGATTCAGGTTCAAATAAGGGTCTACATAAGGCATCTATGACAAAATGTAAATCCCATGGAGGAGCCAGATGCTTAATAGTCAGCCTCAAATGGAATGTCCCTTTAAGAAAGGCTTTACACAACTTGTTAGAGGCTAAAGAAGAGTCCCGAAACTTGATCTGAAAAGATGAAATTACTGCCAACTGCACTTTGATAGTGAAGAAACTAGACCCAGCCAAAAACAAAGTAGACAAGAAGTGTAAAACATCTGGCACCAATGCTGAAAAGAGCTCTGTGTTATGAGATTCCATCATTATGGCAAATCTTTTCCATGTGCTACAGTATACTTTGCATGTAGATGGTTTCTGGGAGGCTGACAGAATATGTAATACATCCCAGAGAACAGAATCAGATTGGACCGGTATGGGTGAGGCTTCCCATACGGGTAGGAAATCAGATTTAGTAACGTGTCTAGGAGCCAAGAAGTATCTTTCAGGTAAGGCTCTAGGATGGGAAAATAAACTGCCTGGGCTAGAACTGGGCAATGAGAATAACCATTGCCTTCCAATGCACTGCTTTCTACATAAATTTAGTCATGAGTGGAGTGGGGGGGGGGGTTAGCATAAAGTAACCATTGGATGCCAATGACTGGACAGAGTGACCCAGGGATTCTGTCCCTGATGAGGGAGAATAGTGAAGTATTCATTGCACTTGGTGTTCTGTGGAGTCACAAATAAATCATAACATGGTTCACCTCAGCAATTGAAAATCCCCTTTATCATCACCGAGTTCAGGGGTCACTCATAGAAAAAGGAGGAGTTCCTGCTTAACCTGTCCACTAGATTGTTGAACCTTCCAGGAGCGTGTGCTGTAGGCAGATAATAGTGAGAGAACATCACCCATTGCCACACCCTCATGGCTTCTCAGCATAGCAGGTAAGATCTGGTTCCCTTCTGTACAAGACTAGTGTCACATTGTCTATCTGTATAGTGATCACCCCTAGAGGGAACCAATCCTGGAGTTCCTGCAACACAAACAGGACTGCCCTCATCTCTAGGACATTTACGGGAAGACAAGCTTCAAAGTATGACCATGAATAATGGACCATTCTCCCACTGTAAGGCTGCCCCAACCAAGGAAGGATGTGTCTGTGTTACTGTTGTTATTGGATGGGGAACTTGAAAGAATCTTCCTGTTGATACCAAGAATGAAAGAAGTCACCATTTTGGGTGAGTCCTGCAAGACTGGGTTATTCTAATGGAAAAAGACAGAGAATTCTGTTTTTGAGACCACTGGAATAAGATCAGCCACTACAGAATCCTCATGTGACAAAGAGCAAATGTACCAAAAGAATTGACTCTGTCATTAAACACAGAGCTCTCTACACCAACCTTGATAGTGGATGATCAACCTCCAGAAGAGTTTTAATAGCCAATTGTAATGATGTGATTCTATCCTGCGGAAGATCTCAGTTGTGGTTATGTCCGACAGGAAACCCAGAAAAACAAGACATTGCATGGGGTTCAGATTAGACTTTGTTGTATTCACCATGATACCCAAGGAAGAGCTAAAATGAAGGAGGTACACCCATGCCTGAAGAAGTGACTCTTTGGAGGCAGCAGCCAGGAGCGAGTTATCTGAGTACTGGAAAATTTTAAATCCTTTTAATTGCAGATGAGCTGCTACTACTGCAATGCATTTGGTGAACACCCTGGGGGCTATAGTGAGACCAAATAGAAGGACTCCGAAATGAAACTAACAGGCTCCAGCATAGAGGCATAGGAATTTCCTGGACTCCTTCTCTAGCTTGATGTGAAGATAAGCATCCTGGAGATCAATTGAGCACATCCATTCATTTTTACAAAGACATGGAAGGACAGACTACACCATTACCATTCAAAATCAGGTCTTTTCCACACAATCATTTAGGAGACCTAGGTCCAGAATGGGCAATGTCATACCTCTCAAATTCTTAGCCCAAGAAATCTGGCCAAAGCCAAAAAGATGGGGAGACAAAGGCTCAAACATAAGGACACATCTTTTGACTTTTTTGGAAGCAAAAAGAAGCGCAAGTAAAATCCTGACCTGCGCTGTTCTAGTGGGACCTCTTTGATAGCTTTTTCCCAGTACAGTGAGAATCTCTGGAACAGTGGCCTTGGTCTAACTGGGTGGGATATCAGTCAATGGGAAGTGGGGTGGCAGGGGATACTCTACAAATGGAATTCGATAACCTCTGGATATTATCCTTCTTACCCATCTATCTCGTGTGATGGCAAACCATGAATGAGGATAGAGGAATACTCATCCCTGGCGGCCTCCAGAATGGAACATATGGGTAAACCTTCAGCAGTTATAAGGTCACCTGTCTGAGAAAGGCCCCCAAAATCCCTGGTTCTCCAGACCCCCCCTCCTTGGCTTCTGGGACTGTGTCCATTGAAGTGGCCACCTCTGCCATGGCCAACTCTGTCAGAAGAGGAGTCATACTGAAGTTGAGACTTCTGAAGCCAGAGTGTTTGAGCCAATTTATGGTTCCCAGAAAAAGTGCACCAAGGTGTCTCAAACCTCAATCCTACCAAAGAGAGGGTCTTACCATCCTGTTCACTCTTCTACATCCATTCTTTCACTGTTGTACCAAACAAGGTGGTACTCTCAAAGACAGCATTAGTAAATGACGGTTTGAAGTTGTCTGCGAAGTCACACAAGCATAGCCAGTCATGATGTCTCATGGCAATGGCAGCTCAAGCTGCCCAAGATGATCCATCTATTGTGTTATGCAGTGGTCAGGTTGGTAATATTAAATATTGTAGACAGAAAAGTCTGAAGCTGTTTCTGTGGTTCTGGCATAACTGGATTCTTCAGAGTGGGTAAGGCTTGCTGAGTAAGATCTCTCTGGAATCTGGTCATATGAGTGGAATAGTTCACAATCTGAATTGAGAAAGAACCAAAAGCATACATCCACTACCTCATTCTATGCTTAGCCTAAGACTCCTTGTTGGTCAGAGAGACAGAAGAATATCCTTCTAACAACTCTTTCTTGTTGACTACCACAATGCTAATAGACTCCACTGGGGGAATTTTAGTTCAGAAGGGTTTATCCTTAGGTGGCTGGAGAATCTTGTTCAGCTTCTTGGAGACTGATTCACATATGTTGGGCTCCTGCCATGTTTTTTTGACTGCTACCTCCACCATCGTATCAGGTTGTGTGAACAGCGAGGATGTAGAAGAAATTGTTCTGCAGGCCTCAAGTAGTACTGCTTTGTCCTGAAAGAAGAGGTTGAGCTGGCCAGGATCTCCTTTGTCTCATGAGCTCCTGGATCTCTAGAAAAAACGACCTCAGGATGGGATTTTAAGGAGCTCTCTCTATCATCCGAATCAGTGTCTATTGTGAGAGACTCATTGGGTGACTCAATGTGCTTCCACTTGTATGCCCTCTTCCTATGTGGTTCAGAGGATGATGCTCTTGAGTTCTCTGAGGCTGTCCCTGTAGAATCGCAAGCAGTGTATTTAGGATCCATGGAATGAGTCTGCCTGGATGCCACCTGCTGAGAGAACAAATCCAAAGAGCAAGGATCATAGGGTGGACCTCTGGTCTCAGTGCCCTATGGATCCATTTTGTGGGAAGAAATGATTCTCCCAGCACTGAGAATACCACTTCAACATCAGCAGGATCTGAAGAGGCTTCTCCTGTGGTCGGGTCAAGCTCCCTAAGTGGAGAAAAAGAAAGTGACCCAGGCAGAATCATTGAATATGGACTGTGTGGATGGCATCGAAGAGGGGACTGGAGACAAGGTCTCAAAAGCTGACGTCTACAATAAAATCAAGAGTGCCATCCACCTTATCCTTTGGCTCTGAGACACCACCATCAGATCTTAATGGAGTCTAGATAGTTGCACTGAATCCAAAACTCAGGGAGCTGATGACTGGGTCAACAACTTTCGGCCACAGGGTCTGGGTGACCAAAAAGATCCCAGAAAAGCACTGACAAAGGACAGACTAGCAATAACTCCAAACTCAATTAAAGTCTTGAGAAATCTCTGCAGCAGGTGATCCAAATCAACTTCAGAGGTGCTTTTGTAAGATCTATAAGACCTAGTAGACACATCTGGAAACATATTTTTCAAATTTCTTGGGTGAGTCGTGAATGGTAATGGGAGCCATATGTTCTGAATCCAGAGGTAGAGTCTTCACAGTCAAGACAGCACCTGAAGATTCTTTAAACTTAGAAGATTTTTATGAAGGCTTCTTCAACTTGGAGGGCTCCAGATTTGGAGGAAGGAGTCCCTTTGGAATGAGCGAATTTCTTTTGTCTGAAAAGTTCATGATATAAAAGCAGAACAAATCTCACAGGCGGCATTGAGATGTGTTACCTGCAAAGAAACCAAACACAACTACTGGGGATCTTGTGGGGGAGTTTTATGCCCACATTTTGTATATTTTTAAAGCTAGCTTTCTGATCCATCTTAAATAACACAGCAAAAACACACAGACACAACCACAGAGGATCTGTACCAGCTCTATCTGACAACACAAGGTCAAAAAGGTTAACAGAGGTCTACTTGATAATAACAAAAGCCGACATCGTTAAAGATGGATTCATCAAGACGACATCCATGAAAACCCGCTTCAACGACAGACTGGATGAACAAAATCCTTCCCAGGCTAAGTACTAAGTCACCCAAACACACACTAAACCAACAAAGGAACACTGAAAACCCACCCAAGTGGGGGGGCTGTGCCCCCCACACCTCCCAATGTGGCTGGCTGTGCCTCCCCCTCAATTATATATACCAACACCAAGATCGCACTACAGTTTGGGAAAGGGCAAAGTTCACCTTCCTGGCCAACAGGTTACTTACCTTGGGAAGGAATTTGTTCATCCGGTCTGACAATGAAGTGGGTTTTCGTGCATGTCGTTTCCATGAATCCGTCTTCGACAATGTCAGCTTTTGATACTCTCAGGTAGAGCCACATATGTGTATGTCTATATATATATATATATATATATATATATATATATATATATATATAGATAGATATAGATATAGATACAGATATAGATATATATACATAAATCTGAAAGACATATCTAATCTATATATACAAATATATATTATATATATATATATATATATACAAATATATATATATATATATATATATATTTAGATAGATAAGTCTGAAAAACAATCTTCTATAACTTAAAAGGGGTCACAAAAAAGATCCCTTGCCAGAAGTCCCTTTGATGGGGGACTGTCAAAGACCCACATAATCCCTATGCGCTAGGTCTCCTTTCCCCCAACCAAAAGACATTCTGCCTCTTCCAAATATGCCAGACCACATCCTCACTGACCCTGAAAGGAGGACTTCTGATACTGGCTTCTCTACTAAAAAAAAAGAACCTTCTGCCAATCTTACCAAAGGATGAGGACTCATGACTGCATACAAACCTCTGAACAAAACCTTTTTTTCTCCATTCTTTTCTCTAAAGCACACAGCATCTTACAAATCAGTGCCTTTCACCTCAACTTAGTAAGTTCAGGAATTCTGCAATCATAGTTTCAGAAAAAGGCTACCCCTTAAATGTAGCCTGACAGCTAGAAATCACCCAACAATCAGCATACTTAATATTAAATTAGGTGCACATTTATAAACATAAATAAATATCTCACAGGCTGTAGCTGTCACAATAATCATTCTTCTGTTCACATTTTCCAAAGACAACTTCCTAGTACTCGCCTGCTGAAGTACAAAGTTACTCTGATGCACAGCCATAAAGTCTACTGGTCTGACCTCCCCCAGGACCAACCAAATGCATTTTCTTTGCTACTGTATCAGCACTTTAGCATTCCTTATGGGATGGGAAAGAAATGTCCAAAATGCCTTTGCTAAACATACCTGTAGTAACACACACACACACACACACACACACACACACACACACACACACACACACACACACACACACACACACACACACACACCTGTCCCCTGCTCTAAATCAGGACAGACATATTTACACAAAGCAAAAATTCTTCAGAGTGTCATGTTATATAACCTAGAAAACCACTAAGACATGTCTCTTAAATCTCAAAATGCTGAACGAAAGAAGGGAGGACGGTGGATAAAAATGGACTTATTGGGAAAAAATAATACTAATTCTAAATATAACAATCTCTCTTTAGATAAATGTCCAGATTGCCACAGCAAGGGTTACCCCACGCACATCTTGAGGACAGCTAACTACCTACAGTAGGTTATCCAGGTCTATATTATATAATCAACGAGTCAGTTCTGCAAACGTTCATTGAATTTGCTCTTGTGGGGGGGCTGCACCCGCCACACCTCCCACTAATTATATATACCAACTCTGAGATCGCACTACAGTGAGGAAAGGGCAAATTTCTGATCTTCACTGTCCCGCGATCTCACTATGAATGGTTGACTGAACAGCATTTTCAAAAAGTGCCATTCGCTGAACTGACTTTTTGATTATATAATATTGACCCAGTTATCCAAGTCCTAATGATTAGAAAAATTCTCCTCTATAAAGAAATACTCCTTTCACCCCCACTGCCACAGATGCAGATGGTATGGGCACTATCTCCAGCCTAACTCAGACCATGAAGCAACAGAAAGTCAAGCCCTATAAATACTTGGGTGTATAGCTCAACTCAAACCTCTACTTTTAAAAGCATATACAAAGCACAAAGTCCAAAGTAAACAGTCTTTTCTTCTGTGCTAAAAAATGTCACACTTCCCTTCCCTAGAAAGGGCAGCTGCCATAGACATGGGAGTACTGTGACCACAAGTAGGACTAAAGACTATTTATCAGTTGTAGCTGCATCAAATACATATCAGAATACTATAAACCACCTGTAATAATATCTACTGATTCAATATTCTAGCTCCCCTGTGACATCCCCCTGCTTTGGCCAGTAATCAAGAAGTAGCAATCCTCACCGCTAACACTGTTGAGGGACGACCACCTGGAACAAAAATAGATGCACACAGTATTTCCAGATGCAGCTCTCTGCACCAAGCACAATTTCCTTTAAGAGCACACAAGGAACACACTCAGTCTTGGGGTTGGGTAACCATCTTTCTCTCCAGGCCCCAAATGAGACTCCCCACTGACACAGCTGTAGAGTTGAGTCCTCAGCTGAGTGTTCCAAGCCAAGTGCTCCACCACCCTCTCTGTGAAACCAGTGCTCTGTGCCCCTTCTCCAAGTAGCCCCCCCCCACACACACACACACACACAGAGTGATCAACCGGTGTCAACACAGTAACACAATTATGGACATATGTTAAGTATTGTTCTTATACACTTAGTTATTTTATATCTAGTATAACTATATATGAAACCATATATGCTCAGCTGTCTCCATTTTAGGAGTCAGATAGCTGTTGTGCCTCCCGATGAATTTAGTTTGGTGGGTGAGGGGTCAGGACTGGCTCTTTGGATAGTGAAAGCTGCAGACCCCTGAGCTAGATACTGCCACAGAACACTCCAAAGCCAGCTACTCTAAGGCTCTTGCAAGGGTATCAAATTATAATGAATAAAGTTAATATTAATACAAATAGTAGCGTTTAACCAATACAGCAATGCTTTGGTATAAGTACTCTTAAAGGTTACAATATTCTCTGAAAGACCAGCCAGAATGAAAAGTTTAAATATATTTAATAATAAATAATAAACGAACATGAAAATACTAAACATCTACTTACAGTATATACCAGACTTTCAGTCACAGAAAATATTAAAAATAACACAGATGGAAAGGTTCACATAGATACAGAAAAACAACACTTCACTAATCTCACTATATTTTCCCGACTGATCTAAAGAGTTACTGTCCTCTAGTTCACTTACTAGAGCAAGGCAAGATGAAGTAGTTGAGTGGTCTTCCTTCTTGTCAGGTTTCACAAACAGACTGCTCCGATACTTCTATCTCATTTAGTATTAAAGTGCCATTTTAGTGCTGGCTTACGAAATGACATCATACACATCTGGTCATCTGACTTCTGGTTTCCACACTACCCCCTTTACTGGAAATTGAACCAGAATCCAGCACATATGTGTCATAATACACCCACATAGAGCTTTGCTAAGATGAGTTATAGCATCTGGAGGCTATAAAACCATTTCAAAAACCTCCACTCTTCCAGGATAGCAATTAGTTCACAGCTAAGGACAATACAGTAGGATTCCTAGTCCTGGTTTTCACAGACATTTTGTGTCTGGTTGCAATCAGAACTGTAAGATATAATATTTATGGCCTAAACCAGATAATTTAATTTCAGACTATTTTTCAAAGTTAGCTGGACTAAGATTAACCTCTTCTCTTCCGGTATCCTCTATTACAATAAATTCATTTCAAGTCTGACATACAGGTGTATTTCTTTTCTGTCTAGCAGGACCCACTGTTGGTACATTTTTAACACAAGCAGCTTTACAAATACATTTTCAACACAAGCACATGTACAAATCAGTTTGATATACAAATGACATATAATTCTTTACAAAACTCCAGCTAGCTATGCTGGCATATGTTACACATCCACTGCCCTACTTCTCCTGGCATAGCTGGCAATACCTCACATGATCACATCCCCAAATAGAAAACCTCTGCTCCATACTATCTAAAACCAAATATCCCACGCTTCACCAAAGAACCACTGTACTGATAGCAAGCCTAGTTTATAAACTACTATTATTACTAAACTCAAAAACACCCCTCAGTTTGATCTTTTCCCTGTAACCATCATGTTACAAATAATTAATTGTCACTGTAAGTTATTTTGCTATTCAATAATTGTCTAATTTATGTTAATTTCTTTCTTGTTTTTTTTGTGTTAAAATGTTACATTCGTGTAAGAAATATTTAAAAACATTTAAAAATCATAAATAAGCTCATGTATAGATATTTTACCCTGCAATTACAAATGTACATCGTATAACTTAAATGTGGAACTTTTCTTCCTGGGCCTCCTCTGAAAATGGATTATTCCCAGTTGGACTTTTCCCAATCAACAAAGATAAATAAATAAATAAATCATCAAAGTTAACTCATTTCACTTTCTAACTGATAGATTTTATGAAAGACATGTCTCATGTAAGCTAAGGTCTTTCTACCACCAACATGACACCCCCCCCCAAAACAAAAAAAATACCAAGCTGCATTCTACCAAACACTCTTTCATACTGTACCACACGTTTCGGCATCCCCCTTACCACATATTAGATCCACACTCAATATTTCTAAGATTCACTCAGAGCTAAAAGCCTTTCTGTTCAAGGAACTGATGTGCAAATTATTTATTAATACAGGAATCACTTAAAATCTACACACTTTATTCAAATACACTTCCTCCTTCTCTAATTAGATCGTCACTAACAAGTGACATGCCTTGCCTCATTCTCTTCTTCTGCACCGCTTACCTCTTTCCTGTGCCTCTCGCTCTCTCTCATTGTCCTTCCTACCATTCTCTTGTCACTCTTCTTCCCTTACCCTCTTTCAGTTGTGCCCTGTAATGTATCTATTTCTCAAGGTTCAAATATCAGTTCTGTGCAGGTCTATTGGGGTCATCTTGACTCTTTATTACACATACTGTAAATAATGTTTTGTCCTACTTTTGTGAATCCAATTCATCTATATGTATTGTGTGTTTCAATTTTGTAACCCCTGGATGAATCTGAAAAAAGCTCCAGTGCATCAGAATTCTACCCTGGTCAAAAAACAAACAAATAAGATGTATTTACATTTACTTTACCTGTTAAAGCAGCAGCTAGTTTATGTATTTTAATCATTAAAGTTGCTAGTCTGTGATAATCCAAGCTCCACAACAGATTTATGGCTATTCCCATATAAATAGTCAAATTACCAATACTGTTTTCTAAGCCATCAATTATCCACAGAATCAAATGGGCTGCAGTACATTTAAACGTTGTTGCTACATTATTCCTGTTTTTTTTTCAGAGTCTAATCTCCTACCCATAACAACTCACTAATTTCTTTTAGTGTTTCTTCATTTATCCACATCTTATTATAAACCACTACTTGGCAGGTATCCAACCAAATGTCCTATACAATTACCACCACTTCCCCATCACATTGTTTCCACTTTCCATAGTCTTACACAGATTTTTCAACAATATTATCCTTGTCCTTCATAACTAACATTTTTCCTAATAATTAAAAAAAAGTTTATCCCCTTACATAGAAGAAACATTTTGAAGTTTCTTCTCCTTTGTTACATTCTTCTACTCTGTAAAACCATTCTTTTTTTCTCAAAATATTTTATTTCATTTAAAAAGAAAAAAATCTGAATAAAATAGAATAATTAAATACATTTGACAAATTGAATTTAAGAATACATATTCTACTTTATATTTCATTTTACTATTCAACTCTAGATAAAATCTCATAGTTGACTTTCTTTACATACACAATATTTTTGGTCTATACTAAACTTTTTTTTTCTTCTATTTGCCGTCATTATCAATCTTAAAAAGTGTCCACTATACAGTCATAAATCTTATTTTTACTTCATTCTTTACTGTACATTTTTAATTACTTCACACATAGATTCAAGTAATTTTTACTTGTAAGTAGCCTTCCTTATGCATCCTTGAAAAAAACTCATATAGCTCTCCTACATTTCATTTTCTTTTTTAACTCAAAACATTTTGTTCTTCAACTGAACCTAATACTTCATATGCCTAAAACTCTGGATTCCAGTTCTAAGTTTGATGACAGTAAAGGTGATGCTCACAGCAGACAAAATGTAAGTATAATTACTTAGAAGTACATAGTAAGACTGAAATCCACTTTTCTTTGAGGTACAGTGATCTTGGAGTAATTCTATACCTAACTAACAGGGATGTGGCAATGCAGCACCCCATTAAACTCCCTCCCCACAAAAATGTTTTTAATGTGAAACAGTGACTTATGCAATTTATTACTTCCCGCGAATCCACACTTAAAATTTCTTTGGTTTGAGATTCATACTAACAAGTTCTGAACTTCAGATAAGGCACATAAACTTCCAGATGAATCTCATTTGGTTTCACACATTCCCTGCTTATAAAGCACTACAGTCTTATAAATGGTAACCTGTTACATTTTACCTTCCTTTTTTAGAATTCACCATTCATCCTAATCTTGATGCATATGATTTTTTTTCACTGTTTCTTGGCCCTTGTGCAACTGCAAAAATAATTTTTCTCTCTCTCCCTTAATTTATTCAAAATCCATCTTCAACTTCCTTGCTCTTAACTGTATTTAACTTCTGACAGGTCACCTAAAACTTCCAGATGTCCTGTATTCCACTTCACACCATCCTTTTTCTTTATATGATATTTAAAAAAATTGACATTCCTTTTTACCTTCTTTTTTCAGAATTCTACATCATTCTAGTCTTAATACAAATTTGTCTCATGGTATAGCTGCTTTCTTTTTTATACTCTGCCTGTCTTAATTTAACAAAACTAAAACCATCAGACAACACAAGTCTCCTCCTGTAACATGTTGCACTATCATTCTCAAGACTTTCTAAGTTTGCTAACAAAATTACTTATTTTCATACTATACTGGTACTGCCTTTTAAGTATTTTTTTAATTACAATTAAATATCTTAAACATACCACTCCACCTTGCATATTTAAAAAATAGCTTATACTTGTTAAAAAGTCACTATTCTTTCTTACTTCTGAATGGCACATACAGACTATATGTACTGTACATTCTTTCACACACTTCCACATCTACAAAATGGTTTTGCCAAGTACACTTTACATGTGAGATCTTTTCATTAAGAAAATGGTCACTTCAGAGCACTTGGATAACTGTTCTTTCCAAAACATTTCTGACAGACTCTTTAATCATCATCATCTTTCGGCTGTTCCCATTAGGGGTCGCCACAGCGGATCATCTGTTGCCATTTCTTCCTGTTCTCTGCATCTTGCTATGTCGCATGTCCTCTCTCACCACATCCATATACCTTATCTTAGGCCTTCCTCTTTTCCTGTTACCTGGTAGCTTCATCCTTAGCATCTTTTTCCCAATATACCCAGTATCCCTCCTCAGCACATGTCAAAACCAACGTAATTTTGCCTCTCTGGCTTTGTCTCCAAACCTTCCAACCTGGGCTGACCCTCTAATATACTTATTCCTAATCCTAGCCACCCTTGTCACACCAGTGCAAATCTTAACATCTTTAACTCTGCCACATCCAGCTCTAACTCCTGCCTTTTTGTCAATGCCACTATCTCCAACACATATAACATAGCTGGTCTCACTACCCTCTTGTAGACCTTCCCTTTCACTCTTACTGGTACTCGTCTGTCACAAATCACTCCTGACACTATTCTCCACCCACTCCATCCTGCCTCTACTCTCTTCTTCACCTCTCTTCCACACTCACCATTACTCTGAACTATTGATCCCTAGTATTTAAACTCATCCACCTTCACCACCTCTACTCCCTGCATCCTCACCATTCCTCTATCCTCCCGCTCATTCACACACATGTATTCTGTCTTAGTCTTGCTGACCTTCATTCCTCTTCTCTCTAGAGCATATCTCCATCTCTCCAGGGTCTCCTCCACCTGTTCCCTACTCTCACTACAGATCACAATGTCATCTGCAAACATCATAGTCCACAGGGATTTCTGTCTGATCTCGTCTGTCAACCTGTCCATCACCAGAAAGGGCTCAGAGCTGATCCTTGATGTAATCCCACCTCCACCTTAAACGCATCCGTCACTCCCGCCGCAGACCTCACAGCTGTCACACTACCCTCATACATATCCTGTACCACTCTTACATACTTCTCTTACACTCCCGACTTCCTCATACACTACCACAACTCCTCTTTAGGCACCTTGTCATATGCTTTCTCTAAGTCTACAATAACACAATGCAACTCCTTCTGACCTTCTCTGTACTTCTCCATCAACACTCTCAGAGCAAACATTGCATCTGTAATGCTCTTTCCCGGCATGAAACCATACTGCTGATCACTAATCATCACATCCCTTCTTAACCTAGCTTCCACTACTCTTTCCCATAACGTCATGCTGTGACTGATCAATTTAATCCCTCTGTAGTTACTACAGCTCTGCACATCACCCTTATTCTTAAAAATCGGTACCAAAACACTTTCTCCATTCTTCAGGCATTTTCTCACTTTCCAAAATTTCATTAAATAATCTGGTTAAAAACTCCACTGCCATTTCACCTAAGCACCTCCATGCTTCCATAGGTATGTCATCTGGACCAACAGCCTTTCCATTCTTCACCCTCTTCATAGCTATCCTTACTTCCTCCTTGCTAATCCATTGCACTTCAAGGTTCACTATCCCCACATCATCCAACCTTCTTTCCCTCTCATTCTCTTCATTCATCAACTCCTCAAAGTACTCTTTTCATCTGCTCAGCACACTCTCCTCGCTTGTAAGTATATTTCCCTCATTATCCTTTATCACCTTTACCTGCTGCACATCTTTCCTAGCTCGGTCCCTCTTTCTCCCTCCTTAGTGTCCAACCTTTCATACAACTCTTCATATGCCTTATCCTTAGCCTTCGCCACTTCTCTCTTTGCCATGCACCTCATCTCCTTATACTCCTGTCTACTTTCTTAATTTCTCTGACAATCCCATTTTTTTGCCAACCTCTTTCTCTGTATACTCTCCTGTACTTCCTCATTCATTCTACCACCATGTCTCCTGGTCGTCCTTCCTCTGTCCAGATGTCATACCAAGCACCTTTCTAGCCGTCTCCCTTACTAGCTCTGCTGCAGTTACCCAGCTATTTGGTAACTCTTCACTGACACCCAGTGTCTGCGTTAACTCTTCCTTGAACTCCACCTCACAATTACCCTTTTTCAATTTCCACCATTTGATCCTTGGTGCTGCCCTCATACTCCTCCTCCTCTTCTTGATCACCAACATAATCTTACAAACCACCATCCTATGCTGCCTAACTACACTTCCCCCAGTCACCACTTTACAGTCTCCAATCTCCTTCAAACTGGCCCTCCTACATAACATATAATCCACCTGGGTGCATCTTCCTCCACTCTTGTATGTCACCCTATGCTCCTCCCCCTTGTTAAAATATGTATTCACCATAGCCATGTCCATCCTTTTCGCAAAATTCACTACCATCTGACCTTCTGCATTCCTTTGTTTAACACCATACCTACCCATCACTTCCTCATCCCCTCCATTCCCTTCACCAACATGCCCATTGAAATCTGCTCCAATCACCACTCTCTCACCCTTGGGTACAGTCATAATGACTTCATCCAACTCGCTCCAAAATTTTTCTTTCTCATCCATCGCACACCCAACTTGTGGAGCATATGCACTAACAACATTCATCATTACACCATCAGTTTCCAGCTTCATAAATATCACTCTATCCGACACTCTTTTCACCTCCAAAACACTCTTAGCATACTGTTCCTTCAAGATAACTCCTGCGCCATTTCTCCTCTCATCCACACCATGATAAAACAATTTGAACCCACCTCCAATACACCTAGCTTTACTCCCCTTCCATCTGGTCTCCTGCACACATAATATATCAACCTTCCTTCTGTCCATATTGGCTAGCTCTCTCCCTATACCAGTCATACTGCCATAATTCAAACTTCCGACCTTCACTACCACAGTCCTAGACTTTCTCCTCTCTTCCTGCCTTCGGCCATGCCTTTCTCCTCCTTCGGCCAACAGTAGCCCAATTTCTGCCAGCACCCTGTTGGCTAACAGTACTGGTGGCAGTCGTTGTTAACCCGACTCTTTAATACTAGACTAAATATCTATAGAGTTTTAATCATAAGCAACATGTTTTAACTTCATTGAACAATTATATTATTACTAGTTCTACTTTTAATATTTTCAAGCTATTAACACTGATTTTTTTTAGAACAATTCCTTGTCTATATAAGATTCAAGAATGTTGTGTTTTTAGACCTGTTTTTCTCTCCAATCATTTTGTTTTAATCTTCTAGCTACTGTACTTTAGTTTCTTTTTTCTCCCTCTCTTGTTTTCATTCAAATTTAACACTTCATCTTCCTCTTCTTGATCTTGTAATACAGAAAAATCTATTATAATTGTCCAACCTGTTGTTTTTTTTTTTCATTCATTTAACTGTTTTTCTCTTTCTATTATCTTTCCATATTCTCAGAAAACCCTCCTTTGGTATTGCTAAACTTTCTTCAGCATATTTTCATTTTCTGTCTTCTCTGTCATGAATTTTCACCACTCCTTTGCACAGGTTCCTATTCCCAACATTTGATTATAGCCATTTCGATAATGCTCAGATGACAAAAATTTTGTACATTTCATACAACAGTTAAATTTTCTATGCTCCAGTCTCTAAATTTCTCACAAATCTCGTTCTCAATTTTTTTTGGTTTAAACATTCTTCTCCCGTGCTTTCATTTATATTTCACAATGCCTTTATCACTTGTAAGAAACAAAACATTCCATTTCAATGACACACACTTCCCAATCCCAGTCCATACGTGTCTTTGATTTTAACAGTTAACAAGTTTCTTGGCAATGTTTTTATCAAAACTGGGCTAGTCAAGTCATCACTTATTAAAGAAATCTGCAAATTCCTTCATCTTTCGAGAGACACATTACATGCACTACAGTCTCTGCAAGGCATTTTGTTTTTGTTCTTCTCAAAATCAGCAGTGTCAAAGCTAAAGCTGTAAGTTAATTCTTAAAACCTGTATTAGTGTTTACCTCTTTCACTGACATTTCTAAAGGCACAATTACTTAGCCCCAAAAATTATACCTTTTCATTCATGTCTTTATTACGTGGTTGGTACTAAATGAACACAAACAACTTATCTTCTTGCAGTGGTCTGTCTGCAGACTGCTCTACTACTACTGCAAACATTCTGCTTCTGAACACCAACAAGTGACGATCCTGTTTTTTACACAGCAATTTCTTCTTCTTCTTCAACCACCTTGTGGACTCCACAAGCATATGATATCCATACAAACATCATCAACCTATGACTCCTACATGATCTAAGCTGAGATTCTACATGAACACCTCCTCCTGCATGACTTTGTCTGTCCAGGTGTCCGTAACAATCACTTCAGTATGCTTGGATGTTATCAGAAAACAAAATGTGTTTATTCTGCTAACAACACAGATTTTAGAATTTTTTGTGTCGAGTTACATTAGATCCCAGCTGTCCTTTCGGTTATTGCAAGTGCACACCTCAAATCTCAAAAACTGTTCCCTACCAGACTACCCCTAACATAACTATTTCCCTGGATAGGCTCCCTGAATGCACATGGAATCGACCTTTCAGTACACATTAGTAGTGCTTGGGAACAAGGGATCATATGCAGAGATAAGAGACATGGCACTAGGAGCCATTAAATGCAAAGAGCTAATATTAATTCCTAGCTTTGGGAAATACCTTATTAAATGATGTCATGAAATCCTGACACTCTTCATTTTAAGCAGGCTGCTTGCAAGATTCCTGGTCTTCACCAGAGGTCGTACAGGCAATGTTTTCCCCTGAATCTTCCCCCTGGGATAGGACAGCTGGTTGTCACCTGCTTCATCCTATCCCCCAAGCTAACTCTCCAGTGAGCCAAGCCTATTCCCAAACGTCAGTTGCAGATAGCGCACAGACTGACACCTTACCTCTGTGCCATCAGTTCAGTTAACACAAATTATTCCACCTTCAGATCATATAAGAATACAAAACTACACCCAAAATATCTAAAAAACATGTTTCCCAACAGCATTCATTCATTAACAGAGATCCCACCAGCTCCATTGCCACTTTCTTTTGTTAGGGAGCAGAAAGCCACAGCGCCTTCTACAGATGAGGAGAATTCCCCTGATGTTCTGGATAAAATACCCCTAGTTAGTATGAATATCACCTCAGATCTTTGAAAACATACCACAGACATAATGGGACTAACCTGGTCAGCAAAAATAAATAAAGGAATAAATGAATAAAAGAAAGAAAGAGTGAATGAATGAATGAATGAATGAATGAATGAATGAATGAATGATTGAATGAATGAATGAATGAATGGGCAAACAAACTAGCAAGCAAACAATCAAACACAGTTCTCCTCTCATGTCCATCTCTGCAAATTCCAAAGTGGATTAATAAGACTTTGAAATTAGCCACTGACTATGATAAGTAGCACCATTAAGCTGCTGCCAGTGACAGAATGTGGGACACACAGCAGACAAAGCCTGTAATGTTACTGCTTCAGTACTTACAGATCACAGAGGCACTATGTACCTTTGAGAGGCTTACAACGTATAGGTTCATAGGTGTTTACTAGACTAATGACCACCAAGGGCCTTTTAAAGCTTAGCCAGGCATCCTCATATTTAATTGATATTTACCCATCATGCTGTAACAACTAAATGTAAGGAAAAAGATCCATGCAGCATGAACAAAAGTTCTACATCAAGCCACCAATATGGAGGATATAGTCGTTCTGTCCATGTCTTATGCCCCAGAGTACAATACAAGGGTCAACAATTTGATTTAAATAGAATAACACCGAGCTGATGATTGAACTGTGTGATGAAGGGCTATCAGAATGCAATCTATCAAATATGCTAAAAGATTGCCAATGATGTGCTCTCACTTTGATCAGTCCATGAGGTCTCTAATGTGCTTACCAAGCCAGAATGTTTCTCAGTTGTGGGTAGACTGGCTTCAGTCGAAGAATGCAGTGGCTATAACGATGTACTCTTTTATGAAAAAAACAACAATCTGGCAAGTAAAAGAATGTAGTAGTGGATACCCATGCCTGCTATTCACAATTTGAAATCTTACTATTTGGGATGAACAGCTGACTGAAGGCAAGCCACCCATTGGAATAATTAGGCTGGAATATGTAACAATAAAGTGCTAATGTTTCTTAAGGTTAGAAAATCACAACAGTTGTTGCTAGAATGCATGTTATTCCTGATTTCTAAACAGCAGTTCACCAAGTCAGATTTCTGATCTCTCTTACATTACACAGCTTTTATCCCTTTTCATATCACTGCCATGGGGGGGAGGGCAACCAAATGGTATAAGTTTTCAGGGAAGAATGTGAACCCCAATACCCCACCTGTAAACCTCATGCTGATCTGGACATGAGACATATATAAGATAAAGCACTGTGACTGTGTACTGGTCAAGACAGTGTATAAACAAATACACATGTGGCCAACTATGTCAGATTGTGGTTACTATGTCCCCACTTTCACACAAAAAAACTGCAAATGTCCTAATATTTTCATATAAAAATTGTTTTTTAACTTTCCTGTTAAGTAGCACACAAAATTAGAATACTCTAACTGAGCCAGTCTTTACATTAACTATATAAACATATTGCATTTACCCTTGCCCTATGACCTAGGTCACAACCAAAAAGGGTCCAAGAAGAACAAGCTGTTACCCAGACAAATAAATTAAATTTTAGCAATACAATTTGTTCACAGAGAAAAGCTGTTAATATTTTAAGTGCCATACATTAGCACTATAGTTGGTTGCACCTTATTTGCCTGTATAGTGACAAATTTTAATAAAAGTCATGTTCAGTTACAGAGGACAGCTTTTAATAAATTAAAAAAAATATTACAACATCAGCTTCTCTAGTCTATACTTAGGCCTAAGCTCTGGAAATCCTTCCCACTAAACATCAGTGACCCTACCTCAGTACTGCAACTTATAAAAATCTCTTAGACGTCACCTCTATAAAACAGCAGAACGCTATTGCTTCCCAAATATAATACAGCCTCTCTAAATATTCCTCTGACTGACATCCTGCCGGCCTAAACTATTTATCTCTTTCTCTCTTAACATTTTTCCATCAATATACCTTTACTCCCTCATTGTCTTTCTTAAGCAGTAAACTTTTATATTAAACACATTCTTAAGAAAAATCAACTATGTATATGAACAAGGGAAATATATATTCAGCTAATACCAGAAATGTCTTTATTTCTGTTACTGTACTCCTGAAGTACTTCAACCTCTGTCTTACTATGCTTCTGCATACTGCATAATCCAGCTTTGCTTTTAAATCGCTCTTCTAGCTACTATAAAGCCCTATTTAGTTACAGTTCTACCTCCAGTCACCCTACACTAAATATATCTTCCATTCTCCTGTAAAATAACGCTTTTTCATTAATCATCATTGTTGTACACTACATTATACTCTTTTTATCTCTACTATATTGTACAACTTTTAATTAGTTCACATTAATGTAAACCTGTGTTTTTTTCACCTAAGTTGTAGCTGAAATTGGTCCACCTGGATCAGTGTTCTATCACAGTAAAAAGTCAACAAAAAATATAATAAAACCAAAAAATCAAAAAAACGGATCCGGACTGGAAAGAAAACATTTTAATGAATTAAAATCTTAAAACAGCTTAACTAGCATGTAAATATATTTACAATATACGTTCATAAAAGGTAAATAGCTTAAAACAGTTTAAATAGCGTGTAAATAAATTTACAATATACGCTCGTAAAAAAGTAAGTAAGCGCTTTCGTTTGTACTAAGTGACAAACTTCCTCTGACAAAGTACATAATTTCCTTTTCATTTAAAAAGCCGTGATGAAATCAAGTATACATTTTCATTCGCCTGTCACCCTAATAACTTGATGACAACCATCTATCTCTCATACAATTATCAACCACTAACAAACTGCAAATTTGAGCCAAAACACTATCAAATAATAAATATAAAGATATAAATATAGAAAGTATATGAATATAAAAATATTGTAATCTAAATAAACATAATTCATGATGCTATAATGACAAATAAACCTATGCATCTTTAAAAATACATATGCATATCAAATTCATGCTGAACACATTGAACAGTACATTTAAAAATAAATATATAAAATGTACACATTTAAACCTAATATGGTAACTAAGCCTTAACGTTCCAAGGCTTTTAATTTCAAGACATTTCCCAAAGATAGCATGCCATTTAAACCTGGCCAAGAATGTGCACCCAAACAAATTTGCCATTTTAATTCCATTTTTTCAAGAATTAATTGCTATGTACCTCCCCTACTACTACTTTTTAAATTATCTAAAACTAGAAATCTAAATGAATGTGTACTATTTTGAGTAATATGTTTTGCAAGTGCATTGATGCCGATACTGTCTCTAATGGCTCTAATATGTTCATCTATTCGTTCTTTTAACTTGCGCTCCATTTTCCCTATATAGAAACAAGTACAATGGGTAATAAACTACTTTTGTAGTATCACAATTAAATTTACCCATTATGTTAATATTATAATGATTAATAACTACAGAATTTGTTTCTAAAATAAATTTGCAAAACTTGCATCTACTACATTTAAACATATAGCCCTTAGTTTTAATTATAGAGCTAGCTTCAAAACATTTTTTAAGATTATGGCCCTTCTTATAGACAATGGATGGAAATTCACCAATTCTGTTTCTCACTAGTGGGTCATTCAACAATAAGGGCCAATTTTTTACCAAAATGTTCTTAATGGTATAACTGTCAGAATTAAAAGTAGTAATAAAACTACTTACAAAATTATTTTTGTTTTTATTGTTATCATCATAACGGTTAAATCTATATTCTTGGAAATTATTCAAGATTTGATTAGATGTATCTATATTTGATATGTCATTTGTTCCTATAGTAGTTGTTTCATCAAGGAATGGCATAATAGTGCTATCTGACAAAAGGGGTCTAAAATGTCCATTCTCTCTTTTATGAATTACTTCTTCCATAATGTCATTTATGAGGGCCAATGGATATCCCCTATGCACAAACATGGTTTTCATTAACTCACATTCCTTTAGAAAGTTGTCCCATCTACTAACCAACCGGGCAAATCTCACAAACTGCCCCTTTAATACAGCCCTCTTTTGTTATGGATGGCTACTATCATAATGTAACAAGCTGTTACTATAAGTTTATTTATGAAAAATTTCTGATATAAAGGTGTTAGTCTCATGGTCTTTATTTATGAGAAAATCCAAATAAGACATTTGATTAATATTCTTTTCAGCAAAGAACCTTAAAAAATTAGTTGTTTGGTTTATATAATCCAAAAATTGATTATTTTTTCCTTCTTCTCCATGCCATAAAATAAAAATATCATCCAAAAAGCGCAAATAAATTACACAATACTGAAAAAATGGAGAATTAAAAATAAACCGTTCTTCCCATAAACACATAATAATGTTGGCATACAGCCCACCGCAAGGGGACCCCATGGCGACACCTTCCTTTTGCAAATACAATTTTTCATTATACATAATAAAATTATTTCTAAGGACTATATATATATAAATTTATACTGTCCTGAGATAGTCCTTCACCATGCAAATAGTCACTAACCCATTCAGTACCCACATTGTGGGGTATAACTGAATATAAATCTTTAGCATCTATAGTTATAAATATGTCATGTGTCCCAAATCTTACTTCACTCATCCTAGTAAGAAGTCCCATGAATCTTTACACAGGTGGGCTTCTGCTAACACATATGGTTTTAATTTTTCATCCAGGAATTTAGCTATGGGGTTAGTGATAGACCCTTGGGCATCAACAATGGGCCTCATAGGTAGTCTATTACTGTCCTTATGTATCTTAGGAACACCAAACAATGCTGGCATCCTAGGATACATAACCGACATAAAATTTAAATCATCAATATTAATTGCCCCTTCAATAAAGAGGTCCTGTAATATACCCCTTATACGTCTGTGTCCACCATGCATTTCATTAATAGAACTAATAGTATAGGTATTACTAGTGATTATATTCTCCGTTCTGTGTATGTAGTCATTATAGTCAAAAATGACCATACCTCCCCCTTTATCAGGTTTTACAAGAATGATATTTTTGATATTCATTAACACTTGTAAATTTCCTGTTTCAACCCTATTTTGGATGTATTTCTTTTTATGCTTATTTTCAATAGCGTGAAAATCTAATTCGCACATCTTCTCAAAAAAATTCCAAAGCTGAATTCAAAGGTGGGTTATAGGTACTAGAAACATAAAATGGCTTCAATATATATAATATAATATATATATATATATATATATATATATATATATATATATATATATATATATATATATATATATATATTATAATTATATATTATAATATAATTTTATTATAATATAATAAATTATACAACAAAATTCACTTAGTATTTGAAATGTGCATGCAGACTGGATATAGCAATCTGTACTACTACAAATGACTACTACAAATCCAACACCAGAAAATGTATTATTGTACCTTTTGGGAAGTCATCTACCGCAGGGAACTACCACACTGACAATACATCCTTAAGAGTTGACTTAGATGTTTGGGATTTGGAATCTTATGTGGACAGTGACCTAACTTTTGACCAACATGTGTCCATTGTTGTAAAAATCTCCTTCTATATTGCACAGCTTGTAAATGAAGGGATTGTGTCTAGATCTAGGGATGTCATTGTCTCCCTTTACTCAACCGCCATTAGGCCAATCATTGAATTTAATGCCTCCTTTAGCATGGATCTCTCCAGACACATGCAACAACTGCAACACCCACAGATACACCTTACTAAAAGGATAGAAGGCCTAAACAACATGTCCTACATAGGTTCATAGGTATGTACTACGCTAATGGCCCTGGAGCCTTTACAAGCCTAGCCCACAGGATTACCCTAGCATTGCGCCACCCGACCTTAATTCCCAGTGCCTCTGTCGAGTAGAGCCATTGCAGTGATCCCCAGGGTAAATTTTCTATTTTCCATCCACTCATCAAGATTTCTCTTCAAGAGGGCCAGTGAGGTCCTCTGCTTGACATGTATGGGAAGTCTATTCCATAGCATGGGCAGTCTCTGAGTTATGAACCTGGCCCTCCAGCATGTTCTGTTGATTGTGGTAATGAGGTTGCAGTCTCTGGAGCTTGTGGTGCGGAGGGATTGGGATTTCTTTAGTTGTAGCATTTCTAACAGAGCTGGGTCAGACATGGCTTTGTAAGTCAACCAGAGATTGCTTCTAAGTAGGCGATATGAGACACAGAATAGTTGGAGTTTTTTGAGTCTGTCCATATAGGACAAGCGTTTAAGGCCTAGGATCCTCTATGTGAGGTACTACTGCGGCCTCTCCAGCTGTGGCAGGTGTCTAGTGAGGTACATGCCAAATGGGGCATTGTACTTGATGACTGGCCTAATGAGGGAAAAGTAGAGGGAGACAATGACCTCTTTCATCCTGGATGCAAAACTCTTAGTAATGAGATGTGTCACATAGAAGGACTTTCTGACCACAGTGGCAATGTGGTGGCCAAAAGAGAGGTTGCTGTCAACCTGTGTTCCTATATCTTTTATAACGCCTTCAGTGTTCAGTAGACTACCATTGATGTGGTAATTCAACGGAACTGGGTTTTTCCCAAGGGGGATGACGACACATTTTTTGGCATTGTGCTTAAGGCCATGGTTCTGACACCAGTCACTGGTCTCAGTGATTCCTTTCTGTAGGATGTCAACATCACTTGGGGAGTTAATAATGACTCCCAACTTGCAATTGTCTGTGAACTTTGTCAGCCAGAGTCCCTTTGTGTTGGCCTGGGACTTTAGAGAAGTAGATACCACACAGGAGAGGACCCAGGACCGAACCCTGTGGGACTCCACTCATGACTGGTCTGCAGTCTGACTTGGAGTCAGCTACTTTCACACTGTGGGTTATATCTGTGAGCCAGTTTGCAACCCACCTAGTGATAGGGGTTGATGCCTAGCTTAGTGAGTTTTTCTATGATTCCTGAGTTTTTCTATGATTCCTGAGTGGGGAATGGTAAAGGCCTTGGCCAGATCAAGGTAGGCTGTATGAACTACCTTGCCTTCATCCACAGCTCTGGTGACTGACTCAAAAAAGTGAACCAAGTTGAGCAGGCATGATCTACCCTTCACAAAACCAAACTGTGTAAGATCCAGAGTTTGGAGATTCCCTATATCCTTGTTTATTAGGTCCATGATGATGCGTTCCATACCTTTGCATATCAGACTTGTCAGGCTAATGGGGTGATAGTTCCCAGGGTCTGTAGTCGCTCCTCCTTTGTGGAGAGGGATGACTGTAGCAGTGCGCCATTTGGTAGGGACAAAGCTTGAGGTGAGGCTGTGATTGAACAGGGCACACAAGTGAGATGCCAGTTCACTCTGTAGTTCATGCAGAACACAGCCAGGGATATTGTCAGGTCCCATAGAAGCTGTATTCTTGGCCATGGACAGTGCTGTTTTAACCTGTGCAGCAGTAATACTGGGTGCCTGGCAATCTACTGGTATTGTGATTGGTCCTTTGGGGGAGAAGAGGGGTAATGTTGGCACTGAATCTGTCAGCCAGTATATTAACAATATCTGTTGGCTCGGTATAGGAGGTACCATTGTGCAGTAGCTCAAAACAAATCTGGGTATTGCCATGGAGATTCTTTACATAACTATAGAAGGCCTTGTGGTTTTCTTTACTATCTGCTGCAATTCTGTTTTCATAGCTAGCTTTAGAGGATTTGATGAGGGATCTTAACTTTTTGTTGAGGCTGATAAGGGAGTTTTTCCAGTCTTGAGACTTTATGTTATTCTGCATCAGTTTCCTCCTTCTGTTGTAGAGTTTGTTTATGGCAGGGAACCACCAGATTGGCTTCCTTTCTTTGAAGAACATCTTGGTTCTATTGGGTATGGCGAGATCCATGCATTTGTGTACGTGTTCGTACAGTGCATTGATGTATGATTCGGCGGTCATGCAACTATTCTCCATTTGCATGGGTGCCGTGAAGTTAGCCACCTCTGTTTTTAGGAGCCCAAAGTTAGCTTTGGAGAAGTTTTTCATGGTGGTTACCTTTGTGTGTGTGTGGGGGGGGGGGGTTTCGAAAGTGATGTGGATTTCCAAGGTGATTAGTTTGTGGTCGGATCTAACCAGGGAGGAGATGACTATTGGTGTAGAGCAACGGTCGCCCATGTTAGTAATGACCAGGTCAAGGATGTTGCTGCCTCTAGTGGGGGTAAGAACGAGCTGGTCCAGGGCATTGGAAGTAATGAATTCCAGGAAATATTGGGCAAGTGTATTGGTACAGGAGTAATTTTCCCAGTTAATGGAGGGGTAGTTGAAGTCGCCCAGTATAAGAGTGTTAGGTTGGACCCTAATATTATCCAGGGGCCTTAGGAATGTGGAGTGTGAGTCTTGGGACATGGTTGGAGACCTAAAGGAGGCTTTGACCTAAATCACTGTTTTACCCGATGTTAGCTGCACCTGAAGTATCTCAGATGTGTTATGTTGGGCTACCAGTCTAGAGGTGTGCGCATCCTTTATGAATATGGAAATACCACCGCCTTTGGAGCTTCAGTCCAAATTCTGGGGCTGAAAGGTGTGGAATGAGTTGAGCCTGGTAGTGTAGGGATGCTTTCTGCTGCCTAGAACCAGGTCTCTGTTACAGCACAAATGTCAATGTTCTCCATTTTAAGGAGTGCTTCGAGTGAGTGCATTTTGAGATTTAGACTTGTTAGACGATGTTAGCTGCACCTGAAGTATCTCAGATGTGTTATGTTGGGCTGCCAGTCTAGAGGTGTGCGCATCCTTTATGAATATGGAAATACCACCGCCTTTGGAGCTTCAGTCCAAATTCTGGGGCTGAAAGGTGTGGAATGAGTTAGAGCCTGGTAGTGTAGGGATGCTTTCTGCTGCCTAGAACCAGGTCTCTGTTACAGCACAAATGTCAATGTTCTCCATTTTAAGGAGTGCTTCGAGTGAGTGCATTTTGAGATTTAGACTTGTTAGACGATGTTAGCTGCACCTGAAGTATCTCAGATGTGTTATGTTGCGCTACCAGTCTAGAGGTGTGCGCATCCTTTATGAATATGGAAATACCACCGCCTTTGGAGCTTCAGTCCAAATTCTGGGGCTGAAAGGTGTGGAATGAGTTAGAGCCTGGTAGTGTAGGGATGCTTTCTGCTGCCTAGAACCAGGTCTCTGTTACAGCACAAATGTCAATGTTCTCCATTTTAAGGAGTGCTTCGAGTGAGTGCATTTTGAGATTTAGACTTGTAGCATTGAGCAGCATGACCTTCATATTGCATTTGTTTGTAGCTATTACGGTGGTAATTTGGTCTTTGGAACAGCGCCTAAAAAAGGCACTATAGGGGTGGCAAGAGCCTTGGCCAGTATCTGGAAGCCCACGGGAGACAGATGCAGGCAATCTCTGGCAAAGCATCGAGGTCTGTCAGTCATGTCATCCCAGGCAGACAGATACTGGATCCCCTTAGAATGACACCAGAAACTTGGCCAATTGTTGAAATCAAACATTTTCTGCGTGTACTGTGGTATCATTCTGGGTGATGGTAGGATGCTGCTCAGGGCTAGGGTCATACCCACCTGGGCTACATAATCCAAGAACTCCACCATGTCTCTTTTCATGTAGTCCAGGGAGCTACAAATCAGGTCATTCACACCCACATGTACAATGGCAAAGTCATATTTGTACCTGTTGTTGAGGGACCAGAGTGCATACATTATGTGGTGGATCCTGGGGCCTGACAGGCAGCTGTTACTTTCTCTTTATTCAACCAAGTGAGTGGGACATCAGTGTGCCTCACTAGTGAATCACCTATGACTAATGTGTTGGGCATGCTGTTTTGCCTTAGGGGCTTTGGTTGAGTGGCACACTGTTTAGGAGAGTTATGTGTCTTGTGATTAATGTTGTGTTGTGGTGGTCGGGTGTGTTTCTGCCTTGGAGGTCTCTGCTATTTGGGTAGATTTTTATTGAGAGCCTCCATGAAGGTGGGTGTGTGGTTTGTGTTTTTATGTGAAGGCAGTGCTGTTGTGTGTCCTGGATATCTATGTGTTCCATGTGGTGTGGTGCAAGTGTTGACCTTCTCCCCTTGATTAGCTATTCCGGTCTTGGTTGGAGAATGCATGGCTTCCAATTTGGATATATAAGTAGATCTCTTGCAAGTCTGAGGGTTGGGAGGTAAGAGGAGAGGGTTGTCAGTGTACATGAGAGAGTTGCTACATTGCCTTAGGATGCCCAAGTATACCAGGTTAATAGGAAAAACACAGGGACCTTTAGACATGCCTGAAGGGGTAGGCATTAATAATAAGTACTGGAGCTATTTCCTTGTAGAACGTTTAATGCTGGTAGCACTTTTGTGTGCTACAATAATTGCTACAAGAAGTCTGGTAAAGTACTAAACTAATAACCTAGTAAAAGTGTAGGACAGGAGAGAACTAGCACATCTAAGGGAAAAACTGAAGAGCAGACTTTGGCACCACTCAGAAGCTTACAAACAATCCTGGCTAGACCAAATCTGTATCTGGACTAGACTAGTTACAGGAAAGGAAGCGCAAATGCAGGCTTTTAAACCAGAAAGTTGAAAGAGATGGAAAAAACTGCCCAAACAGCCAATAAACTACAATGTCTGGGCCAGAAACCACTCCTCTTGTGGTAGATAGGCTACCTAGTGCTTACCACTCACACTGACATGCTAGAAGGCTTCCCTCCAACATAGAAAGGCTTGTGGGGCTCAGAAGCTTACAAACAGTCCTGGATACAGCAAATCTGTATCTGGACTAGATTAGTTACAGGAAAAGTGGTAAACAAGCACAGATGTGGGCTTTTAAACCAGAAAGTTGAAAGAGATGGAAAGAACAGCCCAAACGGCCAATAAGCTACAATTTGGACAGGGACATACTCAAAGCCCTCTCACAATACTCTGTGTCCTATGGACTGCTAAGAGATGACCTGTGTCTAGCATACAAGACATTCTCTGACACAACACTGATGGATTTACTGCACATCAGCAAGTAAAATGGCATCAGAAATAATCAATCTAGGGTTCTAAACCTCTTCTGCAACATCAACAAAATGGTTTGGAGGGGAATGTATATCTCGCAGAGGATATCACTGCAGTGCAACAGACTCTCCATCCACACAAAACAAAGTTCATCCTTGTCTATGTTCAAGTGCAACTTGGATCTATAGATGGAAAACAGAAAATGTACCTCAGGACTGACTCCTGTACTACTAATGGACACAGACAGCTCAGAAATGCTTTATCCCGTGCATGGGTCCCCTTAAATTATCTATGGTATGATCCCAGTTATTCTCATTGGGGTAATATATAATTATCGACCATGGGATGGGTAAGGTCAGTCTCTAACCCAATGGGATAAGCTAATTCAAGTACAAAAAGGGAAATTGCTTAGGCTTAAAATGCCCCCACAGGGCAGCTAGCCCTTTCATCCCAATGAACCCATGAACACTACCACTAGAAAGAAGACTGGCTGATAGTAAAAATAAGCTATACTGCACCAACATACATCATCAGCATCACCACCCTTTTTCCCATTTTCTACAGGGGGTCAGGGTGTTGTGTCAACTGTCACCATCTCCCTCGATTCCATGCCACTCCTCTGCCTTCAACAGTCATGCCTCATTGTCACAGGTCTTCTCTCACACAGCCTTTCCATCTCTTTGCTCTTACCCACTTCCTGTCTATCCCAAATTTTCTTCAGTATATTGTCTTCTGTTTTTCTGCACATGTGCTCGAACCACTGTAATCTGTTCTCTTTGACCTTCTCTGCAATTGGGGCTTTTCTAGCTTCTTCTTTGATGTCCTCATTTCTTCACCTGCCCCACAGTATGTATCCTACTACCTGTCTCAGACACTTTATCTCCAGGACCTCAGCTTCCTCAACTTTTCTGCCTTCATTGCTCAGGTTTTTGTTCCATACAGTTGTACTGGTTGCACCACTGTTTTGTACACCTTACTTTTCAGATTTTTTGGCATTCCTCTACCATACACTACCCCTGAAACTCTGTGCCAGTTAGCTGCAGTCCCTCTAATTCTAGCTTTGACCTCCTCATTCAGACTTCCCTTCTCTTCAATCACACCTCCCAGATACTTGAAGCTGTTAACCTGCTCCATTATCTTCCCTTCTAACTCAGTTCTCAGCTTCTGCTGATTGCCCCCATTTGCCGCCATTACAACTGTCTTATCTGTACTTAGTTTCATCCCATGAGCCTTCAGTTTTGCATTCCATTCCCCTATCCTTTGCTGAAGCTCTTGCTCAGAGTCTGCCAGTAATGCTACATCATCTGTATAGAGCAAGTTTGTTGATCTCTCCCTCCAGCCTGTTTTCTAATATAGTCCATCACCAGTATGAACAACAGTGGGCCTACAGCTGAGTCCTGATGCACACCCACTCCCACTGGGAACCCTTCTGTGACACTTATGACTATCTGTACTTTGAGTCACTGGGTCCTTGTACATAGCTTGCACTAATTCTACCAATGTTTCTCAGAGTTTGAATTATAGCAGGACTGTCCAAATCAGCTTTCTTATGACTTTGTCATATGCTTTCTCCAAGTCAAGAAATACCAGTTGGACTCTTTCCTCATTTCTGGCTTCCTCTCAACTAACTCTCTCACTGCAAACATTGGTTCTCTTTTGCCACATCCTGATCTAAATCCAAACCGCACATCTCCCATCTTTCTTTCTACTACTTACCGCACATCTCCCATCTTTCTTTCTACTACTCCGTATATTCTTTTATCACTCACTCCAGAACTTTCATGCATGTGACAGGAGTTTGATACCTGTACTGCCCACATCTGCAGTGCCCCTTTGTTTTTATACACCAGCACTAATATGTTTATTTTCCAGTTATCTGGGATATGCCTTTCTCTCCATACTGATAAAAGTACCTTCAGAAGCCATTTTCCCCCTATCTCACCCAACATCTTGATCATATCTGCTGTGACCTCATCTGAGCGTGTTGCCTTCCATAACTTCATTTTCCTTACTATTGTTCTTACTTCTTCTAGGGTGGGCTCCTTCTCTTCTTTCATTGTAGGCTGTGTCTGGGCAGTACAGCTTCTGTGGAGTTTTCTGCACACAGAAGCTACTGGAAATACTACTTCCATCTTCCTTTGATATCCTATGGACTGGTCAGCAGGTTGTTGTTAGCATCCCCTATGAAGGGTGTCTGAGTTTCATCTTTAACTTTCTGTCTTTGCCTTGCAAACTGATGAGTTTTTTTGTGCCATCTACCAAATCACTTTCCAAAAGCTGGTAGAGTGCCTCTGATTTCTTGCTTTTTCCTACTGCAACTCCTCTCTTAGCATCTTTGTTAGCCAATTAGGACTCCTTTTTAGCCTGGTCTATCTTTTCTATCTCCCCATTTTTCCTGCACACTTTCTTTCTTTTTTGACTTCCTGGACTTATGCATTCCACCACCAGGTTTCCTTAAGTGCCTTATTTCCATACCAGGCTCAACCATGTATTTCTTCTATAATCCTCACACATGCTGTTTTGAGATGTGGCCATTCTTCTTCAACTCCACCTATTTTCTCTTCTTCTTGGGGTGCTACAGCCCTGAGAAACTCCTTGAACTCCTGTGCATTCTCTCCAGTCAACTTCTAGGTTTTCAGTTGATTGTGGTAACCAGTGGTTTATGCTGTGGGCCAACTGTTTCAATGGGGATGACTTTGCAATCGCTGATTCTATCCCACTGCCCTATCCTTACTATGAGAAAGTCCACCTGACTTGCATGTTGGCCACTCTTGTATGTGATCTTGTGATTGTTTCTCTTACTGAACCATGTGTTGGCCACCATCAAGCCATTTGCCAGACAGAAATCTGGAATGGCCTCTCATTCTTTATTCTTACTGCCACACTCATGTGGACCCAGGCAGTTCTCATATCCTATTCCGTCCATCTGTCTGTCCTGATGTATGCATTCAGATCACTCACTATAAACCCTAATTCCTGTTGTCCTGCTATATCTGATACGTCCTCCAACTGCTGTTTGAAACTACTCGTTTCTTCACTTTTACAACCCTGCTGTGCAACATTGGCTGAGATTATGTACAGTACACAATCTTTACAGGGGAGTCTGATTGCCATGTGTTTGTCATTAGTTCTGATAACATCCCTTACTGTCTCCTGAACCTTCTCTCCCACCATAATTCCCACACCATTTCTAGTCTGTCCTCCTCCTACGTGGTAGACTCTGGATCCCAACCCAACTGGCTTTGCTGCACTGCATTTCCATCTTCTCTCCTGGACAAAGAGGATGTCTAGCCTCCTCCTTACCATCATGTCATTCACGTCTAAGCTGCATCCTGTCAGTGAACCTACACTGAGTGTAGCAATTCTCAGTTCAGGTATAAAAGGTTGATTGGTTTTATGCCCAGCTTTTGCACAACAGAGCTATCCCAGGTAACCCAGTCTGGGCAAATGGATCCCGGACAGATAGTAGCTTATTGACCCGGAGCTGCTCGTCTTTTATGGTGGACACACACTGGTGAATATGGGCACATACTCCCCTCCCACTGTTAGCATGGGTCTCTGGAGTAGGTCAGAGTAGGCTGGGTCCTCAACCCTCTTACGATGTCAAATACAATACCAACACCCATTTTTGACTATATTAATCAACACAACTGAATCATCTAGACCCAATTTATTTTTTCTAACTACATTGTACAACTTTTAATTAGCTTCACATTTATGTAAATCGGCTGGGTTTTGCACCTGGGCTGAGTTTATTAGTATGATACTGAATTGTACAATAACCAGATAACCAAAAACCTTGGACCAGATAGTCCATATGAACACTAGGGTGTACATCTTTCCCAAAGTCTGATAAGGAGGTCATGGTTAGGCAGTGAGAGACTTACATGATGTCTGAACAGCTGCTGAAAAAATGTGATTAGTTCTTAAAATAAATAAATAAATAAAAATAAAACCCTTCCCAAGAAGGAACAGAATTGCCATTGCAATACAAGAGCCCTATTACATTATAGGCTTTTTTTGTGATTGAATGCTTTTTACTCTTTGATGCACTTAAATGTCTCTCATTCTCCATTTTAGAAAAATTAATCACTGCTACCAAGATTCTGCTATCAGAGGACTTGTTTACTAAATGTATTTGAAAAAAAAAAACATAAGTATGATATCGTGCAGGTCATTCTAAAGTACACAAATTTTTTTCCCCATATCTGATAAGTAAAAAACTCCACTGTCAGTGATCCTACCCAAGGTTACTGGGACACAAAGGAAACAGGTATTAGAGCTACCCAAGGTTACTGGGACACGAAGGAAACAGGTATTAGAGCTACCCAAGGTTAATGAGACACAAAGGAAACAGGTATTAGAGCTACCCAAGGTTAATGAGACACAAAGGAAACAGGTATTAGAGCTACCCAAGGTTACTGGGACACAAAGGAAACAGGTATTAGAGCTACCCAAGGTTACTGGGACACAAAGGAAACAGGTATTAGAGCTACCCAAGGTTACTGGGACACAAAGGAAACAGGTATTAGAGCTACCCAAGGTTACTGGGACACGAAGGAAACAGGTATTAGAGCTACCCAAGGTTAATGAGACACAAAGGAAACAGGTATTAGAGCTACCCAAGGTTACTGGGACACAAAGGAAACAGGTATTAGAGCTACCCAAGGTTACTGGGACACAAAGGAAACAGGTATTAGAGCTACCCAAGGTTAATGAGACACAAAGGAAACAGGTATTAGAGCTACCCAAGGTTACTGGGACACAAAGGAAACAGGTATTAGAGCTACCCAAGGTTACTGGGACACGAAGGAAACAGATATTAGAGCTACCCAAGGTTAATGAGACACAAAGGAAACAGGTATTAGAGCTACCCAAGGTTAATGAGACACAAAGGAAACAGGTATTAGAGCTACCCAAGGTTAATGAGACACAAAGGAAACAGGTATTAGAGCTACCCAAGGTTAATGAGACACAAAGGAAACAGGTATTAGAGCTACCCAAGGTTAATGAGACACAAAGGAAACAGGTATTAGAGCTACCCAAGGTTAATGAGACACAAAGGAAACAGGTATTAGAGCTACCCAAGGTTACTGGGACACAAAGGAAACAGGTATTAGAGCTACCCAAGGTTAATGAGACACAAAGGAAACAGGTATTAGAGCTACCCAAGGTTAATGAGACACAAAGGAAACAGGTATTAGAGCTACCCAAGGTTACTGGGACACAAAGGAAACAGGTATTAGAGCTACCCAAGGTTATTGGGACACAAAGGAAACAGGTATTAGAGCTACCCAAGGTTACTGGGACACAAAGGAAACAGGTATTAGAGCTACCCAAGGTTAATGAGACACAAAGGAAACAGGTATTAGAGCTACCCAAGGTTAATGAGACACAAAGGAAACAGGTATTAGAGCTACCCAAGGTTAATGAGACACAAAGGAAACAGGTATTAGAGCTACCCAAGGTTACTGGGACACAAAGGAAACAGGTATTAGAGCTACCCAAGGTTACTGGGACACAAAGGAAACAGGTATTAGAGCTACCCAAGGTTACTGGGACACAAAGGAAACAGGTATTAGAGCTACCCAAGGTTAATGAGACACAAAGGAAACAGGTATTAGAGCTACCCAAGGTTAATGAGACACAAAGGAAACAGGTATTAGAGCTACCCAAGGTTACTGGGACACAAAGGAAACAGGTATTAGAGCTACCCAAGGTTACTGGGACACAAAGGAAACAGGTATTAGAGCTACCCAAGGTTAATGAGACACAAAGGAAACAGGTATTAGAGCTACCCAAGGTTAATGAGACACAAAGGAAAAGTACAGTTTTGTACCTACCATAAATGTAGATGTTCGAGGATCCACATTGCTGCAGTCCTAACTATTGGGTAGTCTGCTGTCCAGTCGGCCCGAATACCAAAGTATATGGCTGACGTCGGTCAGGGCGCATTAGACTGACGCCAGTACGCCAGGGTACTAATGCGCATGACCGACGTCATATCCTCAGTCTTTTCTTGCCCCAGATGTCAGAAGACCCTGAAAAGATAAGGCCAAAACCAAAAACTCCAAACATACCTGCACCAAAAATATGTACAATATATACAAAATTACCAGAATATAACCTCACCTACACAACCACCCCTAAACACAGAGGGAAAGGAGGGAGGTAATTGACTGCAGCAATGTGGATCCTCGAACATCTACATTTATGGTAGGTACAAAACTGTACTATGTTCTTCATTCCACATTGCTGCAGTCCTAACTATTGGGTAGAATCCCAAAGCAGAGGTAAGGGAGGCTGGCAAATCATAAGGAAGCAGGAACTGACAACATGCCTTGCAAAATGGCTGTGGCAAAACCAGCCCTAGACTTAGAGTAGAGAGGAAGGTGATAATGCTTAGAGAAAGTATGCACTGAACTCCAAGTGGCTGCCTCCAAAATATCCTTAGTTGCCACCCCCCTAAGAAATGCTGTTGAAGTGGCAGTAGCCCTGGTGGAATGAGGCCTAATCCCAGCTGGAATCTCCTTGCCATGATGGGAATAACAAAATGCAATGCAAAACCCAATCCACCTAGAAATAGTTTGTTTTGACACAGGCTTGCCCTCTGAACCCAAAGCAAAAGAAACAAACAACTGCTGAGACTGCCTAAAATCCTTAGTCCTGCTCAAATAATAACGCAACTGCCTGTGTACATCTAAAGTGTGCAAAATCTTTTCCCCTTTGTTTTGAGGATCTGCATAAAAGTAGGCAAATGAATAGTTTGGTTTAAAGCCACACTAGAAACCACCTTAGGCATAAAGGAAGGATTAGTACGTAAAGATACCCTATCCTTATGAAAAATCAAAAAAGGCTCCACCGCCATAAGGGCCTGCAACTCAGAAACCCTTCTTGCAGATGTAATGGCCAACAAAAAAGCAGTCTTCCATGACAAGTATTTCAATTCAGCAGTAGCCGCAGGCTCAAAAGGTTGTAGAGTAAGTTTCTCCAACACAAAATTGAGATCCCAAGCAGGAGTAGGAGCTCTACGTGGGGTCTTATATTCTTTGCCCCTCTAAGAAATTGCTTGAACAAAGGATGCGAAAACAATGGTGGGTCACAATCATAGTGAGCTGAAATTGCTGCAGCATGAATCTTAATGGAAGAGAAAGACAAACCTTTGTCCAATAACTCAGTAAGATATTGAAGAGCCACACTCAAATTAGGCTCAGAAATCTCCAAATTGTTTGCTGCACTCCAAAATAAAAATCTCTTCCATTTTTCTGCATACACTTTCCTTGTACTAGGTCTTCTGGCTTCCATAATCACATTTAAAACTTGTTGAGGAAGTTGAGACCTGCTGTCTTTCAAAACAGAATATGCCAGGCTGTTAGATGAAGAGAGTGAAGCTTGACATTGAGCAGGTGACCGTCCCTCTGAGACAACAGGTGTGGAATCAAGGGTAAAGGCCATGGAGGCTTCCTTACCAGACTCCTCAGTAATGGGTACCAGTGCTGCCGAGGCCAATCTGGAGCTATTAAAATCATCCTTGGCTTGTCTTGTCTGACCTTTAGAAGCACCTTTGAGAGAAGAGGCAGAGGTGGAAAAGCATACACATGAAGATTTTTCCAACTGAAAGAAAGAGCATCCACTTTCCAAGCTGTGTGATGAAACCTCTTGTGCAAAACTTTGGCAGCTGGTGGTTTAGTGGAGAAGCGAACAGATCTATGTCTGGAGTTCCCCATGACACTGTCAATTTTGAAATACATGAAGATCCAGTTTCCACCGTGGGGATCCATGATTTGTCTGCTTAACACATCTGCTAAGGAGTTCTGTGCTCCGGCAGAAACCTTGCCTGAAGAGTTAGTTGCAAACTGAGCGCAGTCTCCCATAAAAGCATTGCTTGCCTGCACAATGGGTAAGAATGTGTTCCCCTTGTTTGTTGATGTACCACATGACAGTTGTGTTGTCTGTTAGAATCAACACCTGCCCTGGAAGAAGTAACTCCTTGAAAGCCATTAATGCAAACTGGACTGCTAACATCTCTTTCATGTTGATATGTAGATGCTGTAGTCTGGCAGGCCACTTGTCTTGTATCCACTTTCCATTTAGATGAGCTCCGCAAGCAATGTCTGAGGCATCTGTCGTTAGAATCTGACTCGCCTCTGGCCGGGTCACAGAGAGTCCCTTGTTTAGGTGACATTCCTGAGCCCACCACAAAAATTCCTTTTGAATGCAAGGTATTATTTGAATGACAGTGTCCAAATCCTGGCAGTGCTGTGTCCATACATTTTTGAGATACCATTGCAGCTTCCTCATATGCAGTTTGGCATTGGGAAGCACCAGAATACAAGATGCCATGAACCCTAAGGCTTGAAGGACTGTCCTTGCAGTCAGCCCGGACTGAAGAGATAGTTGATGGAAGTAACTGGAAAGATTCTTTTGTTTGTCCGGGGTTAAAAAGGCCATCTGGGCTGCTGTATTCAGTCTCACACCCAGAAAGCACATGTCTTGAGAGGGTACTAGACTGGACTTTATTTCGTTCACAGAATACCCTAGGCATCTTAGCACTGCTATGACATAATCCAAATGCTGTAGAAGGTCTTCCTTGTCTTGAGCTAGAATCAGGCAGTCGTCCAAGTAAGGATAGATTTTAATTCCTTTTAGCCTGAAGTAAGCTATCACTGGAGCCAGAACCTTTGTGAATACTCTGGGCGCAGTGGATAAGCCAAAGGGCAATGCAGAGAACTGATAATGAGAATTTCCAGCTCGAAAACGTAGATACTTCCTGCAACTTAGTCTTATAGGCACATGAAGGTAAGCTTCCTTGAGATCTAAAGTTACCATCCAGTGATCTTTGCCCAGCAGAGGTAAAAGCTGTTGTAACGTCAACATTTTGAACTTGGGAATGTCCAGATAAGTGTTGAGGATAGATAAATCCAAAATTGGTCTCCACGTGTTCCCCTTCTTTGGTACTAGGAACAGGCGAGAATAAAATCCTAGGCCCCTTTCTGGCACAGGAACTGGCTGAATAGCCCCTATTTGGAGCAACAGAGAAATTTGCTTGTGAGCCTCTTTTTTTTTGTAGAGGAGGAATGTCTGGCATGCCTTTGAAAGGAGGCAAGGTATGGAAATAAAACCTGTAACCGTGGTGAATGATATCCAGAACCCATCTGTCTTGGGTAATTAAATCCCAATTTTCTTTGAAAAGAGACAGCCTACCTCCCAAAGGTGCTGCCAGGCGAGAATGTACTGGCAGCTGAAAAAGCAGGTCATTGGGTCTGCTTACGAAAGGACTGACCCCTGCCCTCACCAGAAGTCTGAGCAGGGGAACTCCCTGTCCTAGGCCTAAAAGAACCTTGAGCTCTGCCCCTACCACGTCTAGACCTACCCCTAGACTGGGAATCATAAGCAGGATAAGTCCATCCCTTAGTAGGCCAATTTCTACTAAACTTCGGAGGCTGCACCTGCAAAAATCCTTAACAGTTTGTATAGACTTAGCCTTGTCCTCCATTTTCTTTAAAACTGCTTCCACAGGCTAAATCCAAACAACACATCAGACTGCAAAGGAGCATCCAAAATCCTTGTTTTAACATGCTCAGCTAAATTCTGATCTCTCAACCAGGCATGCCTACGAAGAACAGAACCAGTGGCAGCCACCTCGAGGAGGCCTGCACAGCATCAAAACCACACTGCAAGGAATGTTTACCCACCTGTTCAGACACATGAACTAAATCCTGCAACTCTTTACACTCAATACCTTCTGCCAGAGCATCCACCTTAGATTTCAGTTGTGAAAGGAGGTAATTCTGATATTTCAACATGTGAAACTGACAATTCAACGCCTCATGGCTAAAGTGGAAGAAGTATACACTTTCTTTCCCCATCTATCCAAAGCCCTTGCCTCTTTATCAGGAGGAACAGGATTTTAACAACAGAGGCCTTCACACCTTTAGGCCCCTGAGAGACAGTTTCCGGGTCTGCCCTAGGACTCTTAAAAAGATACTTATGAGCTTCAGGCACCCTATAGTACCTATCCGGTTTAACTGGGGCAGGAGGCAAAGAATCAGGATTCAGGGAAGCCTCTGCAAAAACATCTTCCACCACATTCAGAACAGGAGGTATAGCTAAAGGCCTATGCTGGGGTAAAAACAAGAATTCCCTAAGCCTCTTCCTAGAATCAGAGAAATCTTGGCCTTCCCATTTAAAATGCTCCCTCATGGAATGCAGAGTCTCTGAAAATGAGAAATCCTCAGGAGGAGAAGCTGAAGGAGTAGAATCATCCACATCAGAATCAGAATAAGGAGGATACTCCTGCAAGTCTTCAGCTGAAGACTCAGAAGCCTCCGAACAGTGCTCAAAACTCTCAAACTCAGGTTCCACCCTAGGCCTCTTATCAGGAGGGGGCATAGAACCTCTAATCATAGTAATCAAATCCTCTGCCATTTTAAGCATATGTTTCTTAGGCAAAGACCCTGAAGCACTAGGAGAAACCCCCACTGAAGCTAAACTTGGCCTGCCTCTCAAAGAAGCCTTGGAAACAGAAGGGGAGGCTCTAACCACCTTAGGAAGAGAGGGAAGAACAGCCACCTGAGAAGCCCCCTCAGCCTGGCCTACTTCCTGAGAGGATACATCCTGTAACAATAAAGTCTCACCCTGAGACCCCAAAGAAACACCTGGCAGAACCTCCGCTCCACTGAGTTTTCTAAAGAACCGACGCCAGGGACTGTCGGTTCTTCCACTCTAGGCTTTGCTGCTTTGTCCTTGCGCTTTTGGTCAAGCGGCGCCGGCGCATCCGACGGCATTTTATAATTACAACGCTTCCCAAAACTAACCTGGCACAGTCTAACCTTCTCTTAATAGTGCGCTTGTTAAATCTAGCACAAGAGCGCATCCAACAAAGTCGTGCTCAGGCCCTAAACAAGGTATACACAAAGTATGGTAATCCCTATGAGGTATCTGTTTCCCACAAGAAATACAGTTATTCACTTTTTCTGACATCCGTTAAATACTGAGGCAAGAAAAACCAAAATATTCCCCAACGGGGTACTTAGCCAACTTTGATTCGGTCTGAAACTCTGACTTCAGAAACTTTCAGAACGCCAACCTGCACTCGCAAAATTGCTTCTGCATCGGACCATGCGGCAAAAAAGACTGAGGATATGACGTCGGTCATGCGCATTAGTACCCTGACGTACTGACGTCAGTCTAATGCGCCCTGACCGACGTCAGCCATATACTTTGGTATTCGGGCCGACTGGACAGGGGACTACCCAATAGTTAGGACTGCAGCAATGTGGAATGAAGAACATCAGATATTAGAGCTACCCAAGGTTACTGGGACACAAAGGAAACAGGTATTAGAGCTACCCAAGGTTAAGGTGACACAAAGGAAACAGGTATTAGAGCTACCCAAGGTTACTGGGACACAAAGGAAACAGGTATTAGAGCTACCCAAGGTTAATGAGACACAAACTAAACAGGTATTAGAGCTACCCAAGGTTAATGAGACACAAAGGAAACAGGTATTAGAGCTACACAAGGTTAATGAGACACAAAGGAAACAGGTATTAGAGCTACCCAAGGTTACTGGGACACAAAGGAAACAGGTATTAGAGCTACCCAAGGTTACTGGGACACAAAGGAAACAGGTATTCGAGCTACACAAGGTTACTGGGACACGAAGGAAACAGGTATTAGAGCTACCCAAGGTTAATGAGACACAAAGGAAACAGGTATTAGAGCTACCCAAGGTTACTGGGACACGAAGGAAACAGGTATTAGAGCTACCCAAGGTTACTGGGACACGAAGGAAACAGGTATTAGAGCTACCCAAGGTTAATGAGACACAAAGGAAACAGGTATTAGAGCTACCCAAGGTTACTGGGACACAAAGGAAACAGGTATTAGAGCTACCCAAGGTTACTGGGACACAAAGGAAACAGGTATTAGAGCTACCCAAGGTTAATGAGACACAAAGGAAACAGGTATTAGAGCTACCCAAGGTTACTGGGACACGAAGGAAACAGGTATTAGGGCTACCCAAGGTTACTGGGACACAAAGGAAACAGGTATTAGAGCTACCCAAGGTTAATGAGACACAAAGGAAACAGGTATTAGAGCTACCCAAGGTTAATGAGACACAAAGGAAACAGGTATTAGAGCTACCCAAGGTTACTGGGACACAAAGGAAACAGGTATTAGAGCTACCCAAGGTTACTGGGACACAAAGGAAACAAGTATAAGAGCTACCCAAGGTTACTGGGACACAAAGGAAACAGGTATTAGAGCTACCCAAGGTTACTGGGACACAAAGGAAACAGGTATTAGAGCTACCCAAGGTTACTGGGACACAAAGGAAACAGGTATTAGAGCTACCCAAGGTTACTGGGACACAAAGGAAACAAGTATAAGAGCTACCCAAGGTTACTGGGACACAAAGGAAACAGGTATTAGAGCTACCCAAGGTTACTGGGACACAAAGGAAACAGGTATTAGAGCTACCCAAGGTTAATGAGACACAAAGGAAACAGGTATTAGAGCTACTCAAGGTTAATGAGACACAAAGGAAACAGGTATTAGAGCTACCCAAGGTTACTGGGACACAAAGGAAACAGGTATTAGAGCTACCCAAGGTTACTGGGACACAAAGGAAACAAGTATAAGAGCTACCCAAGGTTACTGGGACACAAAGGAAACAGATATTAGAGCTACCCAAGGTTACTGGGACACGAAGGAAACAGGTATTAGAGCTACCCAAGGTTAATGAGACACAAAGGAAACAGGTATTAGAGCTACCCAAGGTTAATGAGACACAAAGGAAACAGGTATTAGAGCTACCCAAGGTTACTGGGACACAAAGGAAACAGGTATTAGAGCTACCCAAGTTTAATGAGACACAAAGGAAACAGGTATTAGAGCTACCCAAGGTTAATGAGACACAAAGGAAACAGGTATTAGAGCTACCCAAGGTTAATGAGACACAAAGGAAACAGGTATTAGAGCTACCCAAGGTTACTGGGACACGAAGGAAACAGGTATTAGAGCTACCCAAGGTTACTGGGACACGAAGGAAACAGGTATTAGAGCTACCCAAGGTTAATGAGACACAAAGGAAACAGGTATTAGAGCTACCCAAGGTTAATGAGACACAAAGGAAACAGGTATTAGAGCTACCCAAGGTTAATGAGACACAAAGGAAACAGGTATTAGAGCTACCCAAGGTTAATGAGACACAAAGGAAACAGGTATTAGAGCTACCCAAGGTTAATGAGACACAAAGGAAACAGGTATTAGAGCTACCCAAGGTTACTGGGACACAAAGGAAACAGGTATTAGAGCTACCCAAGTTTAATGAGACACAAAGGAAACAGGTATTAGAGCTACCCAAGGTTAATGAGACACAAAGGAAACAGGTATTAGAGCTACCCAAGGTTAATGAGACACAAAGGAAACAGGTATTAGAGCTACCCAAGGTTACTGGGACACAAGGAAACAGGTATTAGAGCTACCCAAGGTTACTGGGACACGAAGGAAACAGGTATTAGAGCTACCCAAGGTTAATGAGACACAAAGGAAACAGGTATTAGAGCTACCCAAGGTTAATGAGACACAAAGGAAACAGGTATTAGAGCTACCCAAGGTTACTGGGACACGAAGGAAACAGGTATTAGAGCTACCCAAGGTTAATGAGACACAAAGGAAACAGGTATTAGAGCTACCCAAGGTTAATGAGACACAAAGGAAACAGGTATTAGAGCTACCCAAGGTTAATGAGACACAAAGGAAACAGGTATTAGAGCTACCCAAGGTTACTGGGACACAAAGGAAACAGGTATTAGAGCTATCCAAGGTTACTGGGACACAAAGGAAACAGGTATTAGAGCTACCCAAGGTTACTGGGACACAAAGGAAACAGGTATTAGAGCTACACAAGGTTAATGAGACACAAAGGAAACAGGCATTAGAGCTACCCAAGGTTAATGAGACACAAAGGAAACAGGTATTAGAGCTACCCAAGGTTAATGAGACACAAAGGAAACAGGTATTAGAGCTACCCAAGGTTACTGGGACACAAAGGAAACAAGTATAAGAGCTACCCAAGGTTACTGGGACACAAAGGAAACAGGTATTAGAGCTACCCAAGGTTACTGGGACACAAAGGAAACAGGTATTACAGCTACCCAAGGTTACTGGGACACAAAGGAAACAGGTATTAGAGCTACCCAAGGTTAATGAGACACAAAGGAAACAGGTATTAGAAAATTCCCTTCCTTGAACTCAGGGTGGGGGTTCATCTGCTCTGTACTCTGCTGCTTACGGCATATACATTCTCAATGCATGCAGTGGCAGGAGAATGCTAATGTTCCTTTATACAATGGTATTACTTAGAAAAGTTTATTAAACTAGTTTCTTAAACAATGTCACTATATAATAGACATAACCCATTCCTGTGTGGGGGTAATGCTAGATTTACCCACAACTGACTTTGATCACATGGGCTTCGCCCTCATGCTCATACTGCACCTACTGCAGGTAAATCCAGCATTACCCTCACTTCGTCATGAGTTATTGCTTAAACATGTAATGTTTAAGTGCATGTTATACTTGCAGTTGCTTGTGCCTCGTTTGTTAGTGTGATACTGAATTATACAATAACGAGATCCTCAAACGCCCTGGACCAGATAGTACATACGCCCACTAGGGATATAAACATGCTTGACCTGGTACCCATAGTATCCTAGTGTCTAGGGGGGTTGGCATAATGGTTAAGGTGTTTATCTTAGGGACACAAGGTACAGGATTTGATTCTAACCTTTGGGAGGCATGGCTAGTCTTAAAAAAGGCCCCCTGGAGTTGTTAGCCTTTAATTACCTATGACCCTATCATCTGTAGTAAGGTCATACCACAAAGCTGTCTTCTTCATAATAAAAATCAATTCTGTAACTCCAGCTAACCCTGTAACATTTAAGAACTACTCTAAGGCAAAATTCAAGATACTAAGTGATAACCTGTCAAAGTTTCAAGCCCCCAAAACTCTGAGAGCACAGCTGTCTATGTGGAATTGTTCACAGAAACCCTGTACAATCATTTCAGTAAATGCATAGAGACAGCTGTGTGCACCGCACACTAACTCAAAAAACAAATTACTTTGGTGGAATCCAAATACAAAAAGATTGTACAACACACAAAAAAGTCATAGCCAAGATTAGGAAGGGCTACACCCACCATGATAAAAACACTATCATCAATCTAAACAAGCAACTAAGATAGCAAATTAAGTGTACTAAAGCCAAATTTGAGATAAAGATAGCCTCCCAGGCAATAAACAAAGCTGTCGCCTTCATAGTAAAAATCAATTCTGTAACTCCAGCTAACCCTGTAACATTTAGGAACTACTTTAAGGCAAAATTCAAGATACTAAGTGATAACCTGTCAAAGTTTCAAGCCCCCCAAACTCTGACAGCACAGCTGTCTATGTGGAATTGTTCACAGAAACCCTGCACAATCATTCCAGTAAATGCAGAGAGACCATTGTGTGCACTGTAAATAAGTCCAGAACTAACTCAAAAAACAAATTACTCTGGTGGAATCCAAATACAAAAAGGTTGTACAACACACACAAAAAAGTCATAGCCAAGATTAGGAAGGACTACACCCACCATGATAAAAACACTATCATCAATCTAAACAAGCAACTAAGATAGCAAATTAAGTGTACTGAAGCCAAATTTGAGATAAAGATTGCCTCCCAGGCAATAAACATCCAGAAGGCTTTCTTTAGGTATGTCAAAAGCAGCACACATCAGTGTGCAGAACTGATTGCAAATGCAGCCACCTACACAAAGTTGGAAGATATAGGAAATCTGCTGGCCAACAAGTTCAACTCATATTTAATCCCATTCCCCCAGCCACCCTCCAGGAAATACCATCAAACATACGTCCCCAACTATCACCAAGGAGCAGGTCCTTGATACGTTCTCTAAGGTCAAAAACACTGCATCAAAGGGCCCCAAAAATATCACAGGATTTCTACTAAATAGCCTGAAACAGGACCTATTGGGACCACTGGAGTCAGTGTTTAACTACAGTCTCCCAACAGGCTTTCTGCCATGTGAATGGAGAACTGCAGCAGTCATCCCTGTGTACAAGGGCAGGCCATCAATGGATCCTGGGAACTACAGACCCATAAGTCTGACTAGTCTCATATGCAAAGCCATAGAAAGAATTATCATGAGAATGATTAATAAGGATATAGAAAACCTTCAAATACTAGATCCAACCCAGTTTGGTTTCATCAAGAGCAAATCATGCCTAATGTTTGTTTGTGTCTTTCGGCTTTTCCCGGTTAGGGGTCGTCACAGCAGAACTCCGGTCCGCTAATGATTGGCAGTTGATTTTTACGTACCGGCTTGCCAGGCCTGATGCACAACCTTCAACGAAGGTACACCCATTCACGCATGTCTCCGCGCAGAAGACGCTCTAGCTGAGAATCGAACAGGACAGCGTCTTACTGTGAGGCGATCAACTTGGTAAACTTCTTTGAGAAGGTCACCAAGGCAAAGGATGTGGGTAAATGGTGCACATGGTCTACCTTGACCTGGCTAAGGCATTTGATACAACACACCACTCGGGCATTGTAAACAAACTCACATATATAAGCATAAACCCCTATATTTCGCACTAGATAGCCAGCTAGCTTTCAGATAGGACCCAAGAAATTAGAATAGGGAACATCACCTCCGCAAAGAGGCTGATCACTAGCGGAGTCCCTCGGGGCTCTGTGTTGCGTCTACTACTTTTTGACATTTACATCTTGGAAGTCAAGGCCAGAGTCAAGGGTCTCTGGTTGACCCTGTTTGCAGATGGTTGCAAACTAGAAGAAGTCATAGAATTTCCACAAGAAACTAACTTCCTACAGGAAGGACTAACACTGACATATGACTGGTGCCAAAGCCATGGCTGAAAACTCAATGCCAAGAAATGCATAATTAGTACACTTTGGGAAAACAGCCACCCTTGGGAATTACCTCATTGATAACACACCCCTAAGAGTAAAACCAGCAGTCAGGGATTCGGGTATGTATGTGGAAAGTGACCGGGCTTTCAACCAAGATTACTCCTAAGGTAGTGAGGAAACCATTCTATGCTGCTCAAGTTATAAGCAAGGGCATTTATTTATTTATTTATTTGAACATTTGTTTACCAGGAAAGTGCGGCAGGGACAAAGGCTATTTTAAGCGGAGGCCTGGGGAGAAATGCTCCAGATGCATGTCTTTGGAATGGGAGGAAACCCATGCAAATGCAGGGAGAACATGCAGACTCCGCACAGAATGCACTCCAGCTGAGAATCGAACCGGAGAACCTCTTGCTGTGAGGCAACAACGCTAACCTATGCACCACAGCACTGCCCATCTAAGACCATGGAAGTCATTGTTCCACTGTATTCAATCCTCATCATACCCATCATTGAGTACAATGCCCTCTTAGTATTTACTTGACCGGAACCACGCAACAAGTTGAATGTACACAGAGATTCCTCACAAAAACAATTTGTTTGTGTCTTTCGGCTTTTCCCGGTTAGGGGTCGCCACAGCGGAACTCCGGTCCGCTAATGATTGGCAGTAAAGTTTTACGTGCTGGCTTGCCGGGCCTAATGCACAACCTTCAACGAAGGAACGCCCGTTCACGCATGTCGCCACACAGAAGACGCTCTGAGAATCGAACGGGCAACATCTAACTGGGAGGTGACAACGATACCGCAGCACCACCACCACAGAGGCTCCTCACAAAAACAATACAGGGTGTAAATAGCATGTCCTATGCAGATTGCATCAAATCCCTATTTCTATACTCTTGTTTCCTACAGACTGCAAAGAGGCGGTCTATACCTACAGTGGACCTTTTGCATTTCCACAAAATGAATAACATTAGAATTACTCAATCTAGGGATTTAAACTTTGCTTGGAATATTAATAGAACATGTTGGACGGGCAAGTATGTGTACCAAAGAATTCCTCTTCTCTGAAATAGGTTTCCCATCCATGTGAACCAGGGCTCTTCCCTAACTCTATTCAAGAGAAACTGGGACCAGTGGATGGCAAATTGGAAGTCTTCCCTTGGTCTAGCACCTATGTCTGTAATGGACAGCAGCAGCCTGTAAATCTTGAGCACATATATCCCTTAAAGTAAACTCTAAAGCACATAAACTTGTGGGATACATTTGAGAAGCCTGGCCAGATTTACAAAGGCCAGCAAATAAATCTACATGATACCTTTCGGATGATTGGCTAGGCTTATAAAGGCGCCAGTTGTCATTAGCCTAGTATGCACCTTTGAACCTAGGAGCGTACACACACACACACACACACACACACACACACACACACACACACACACACACACACACACACACACACACACACACACACACAGTTTGGAGCAAAAAACACTCAGAGATATCCCTTAATGTGTCCCTCTACTTAGATGCTTCACTGTTACATACAGTCTGCTTGCTCTGTTGTGCTGTTTGAATGTCTGTATCCCAATACACTAACAACTGGATAACACTCTGTCACTTATACGATCAAGTTTCCACCATAATCAGGCAATCTTTATATCTGGCACAGTTAATTTCCAAGGGAATATCTTTAAGAACCAAAGAAATCATTTTACTGCTGTATTCTTCCCTTATTTAATCCATCATCAAATACAATGCCCCCTTTGGTATGTACAAATTTAAGCATATTGCTCAAGTGGAATGGCACCAACATTTTTTAACTCCTCCAAAAAATAAAAGGCATTTAATCATTCAACTATCCTGATAAATTAGCACTGCTCTCCTTGTACTCAGTAGCCTACTGGTTGCTCCACAATGACCAGTGTCTCATTTTCTGAGCCATGAACGACCAAATCCAATTTAACTTTTTTCCTCGCAAAACCAGTGGCTCTACAAACACTTGTACTAGGGACCTAAATTTATACCATCAAATAAAAAATAATTGCAAGGGTTATCATGTATTGATTGCCCTGTTTGATTTGGGAAGTGGAAACTATTAAATACTTGTGAAGGGTGACAAGAACTTAAGTGTCTCTAATTAAAGGTGTATATGGCTAGCCTTGCATGGTCCCCTTGATATCTTACCTAATATTGTTCTTATGTTTACTTTTGTTGAATTGCATTCCAGTCCCTTAACACTTTTTTTTAATATCTACCCTTCCAATCTACTACTACTACACCTAAATTTGTTTATTTGCAAAACTTCTCTGAGATGGAAAGGGGAAGGTCAAAAGGTCGCAACTGTTACATACAGCTTGCTTCACTGAGGTCACATGCTCAGATGCCATTCACTTACATTCAGGTTCTTTTTGAAAAAGAAATGGCAGGGGCATATGACACAACATAATTTCAGAAACAGAAAGCCCAGTGTTCCTGGAAAGACCTCAATATGTTTAAGTGGAAGACTCACAGAAGTCTGAACATTCTGCACATTTGATACATTGATATGTAGATACTTTTAAAAGTGATTAAGCAACACAAAAAAAAAGATCAAGTCAATGACTCTATGAAAATAAAAGTGCAAGAGAATGTGGAAAAATTGAGTAGTAAGACAAATCATGCTAATTGTTATGTCTGACATATTCTGCTTCTACAAAGTGTAACATTTTTTTTTCTCTGAGAAGAAATGCAGATCTTTTGTAAAATATGATGGTACTGGGATGCCACATTATTTAGAAAGTGTCCCAAACGATGCTCATAATAATTTTATAATCCAGAAGGAAGCTTTTTACAAACAAACAGAGTCCCCCCCACCCCACCATGTAGAGCTCTGTGCTTCCCCCTTCCCCTGATTATTTATTTATTTATTTAACATTTGTTTAACGGGGGAAGTCCGACTGAGCTTGTTGCCCATTTTCAGTGGAGGCCTAGGGAGAAAAGCGCAAATGAGTACACAGTACAGTAGCACATAAAAATCAACCTGAAGGTTGCTCCTCAGAAAAAGGAAGGTGCCTCACTGCACCAGCACCTCAATAAAAGTTAATTCTGGCCAAGGGTGCCATGCTGGCATTCTCACATTAGGGCTCAATTAACTGTGCAACATCTTATGACTACATTAAAAATGCTTTGTCGATATACAACAATGTTATCAAGGGATCTTTTATGGTTTGACAGACAGGCTCATTTTTTAGTCTGAAAACAAGTGTAATAGAAGACAAAGGAATCATATGAAGTGCAGGGCCACTGAGTCTTGCAACAATGATGCCTTGCCAGTTCTTACCCTAGACTAACTTGTCCCCCCCCCCCAAGGAGAGATAGGACAGTAAAGGCAAGGGTGGATTTATGAATACCCATCCAATTATCCAGGTCTCACTAGAAGGAAGACAATGCATCACACAGCTTTATCTGCAGAAGTAGTCTACTCCAAAAGTGAAGGAAACCATGAGTAATGAATCTTTCTCTCTCTGGCTTGTTTACTGATCCGCCGAAGGAGGTTTGGCTCTCTTGTTCTGCTATTTATAAAATGTTTTGATTTGTGAAGGTACAAGAGACCCTGAAATACTGGGTCCCTGACTGCTTGGAAGGCAAAGCATAGATCTTCTCTGAGGAGCCTATAAGATACAAAAAAGAGTGAAACTACTTCTAGTCTTTTCTGGTAGCTTAGGAATTTTAAGCTTGTAATTCTCTTCGTTAGGAACACCTGGGGTCTTTAGGATTGTTTGGTATTTTCGGTAAGATGCATTCCAATGGGCTACTGTATTCCATAATTGGTATGTTCAGTGCTGATTACAAGGGGGCTATTATATCTTTAAATGTGGATGATCTTCCCTTGGTGAATAACATCTTTACAACTACATGATATTTATTCCTTTGCAGACAGTGCTAATAATCTCTACTTTAGATAAGGGCACACAAAACCAAAGAAGGTACTGGATTGCTCTGCCAAAAAAAGGCATATTTTAACTGTACAAACTGAATGCTGCCAGCTTTTGTAATGTAGGGGCGGCTCGTTCTATAGGACTGCAGGACTGCAGCCCTCCCACCTAAAAAACAAATGAAAAATAAAGCTGAGAAACACAAAAACAAACAACGTAAATTCCCGAAAGTCTGCGCATGCGCACACGCTCTAAAATACACGGGAACACACTCAGACTGCTTTCTCAGCAGTCTTGATAGGGGGAAAGGCATCTCAGCCCCAAGATGCCCAGCAGTCTGTGCGGTGGTGACGTCACGGAATGGAGGCACTCCGGACTGCAGCAGCAGCAGGCTAGACCAATCACGAGGAATAGGGATGCTCAGCTGGTCAGGATGGACCAATCGCGGCAAAGGGACTGTTTGGATATCAGCGGCAAGGAAGGTGAAGCAGTTATCTAGGCTATCGGCGGCAAGGAAGGTAGTTAGACTTGGAGGGAATAGGCTTGTTGGCAATGTAAGCAGTATGTGTGTATACTAATCATGAGGGAATAGGCTTGTCGGCAAGGTGTGTGTGTGATGCCCCAGTTACTATATACTGGTGGCTAGAGAAAACTCATGGTGGTGTGGTAGGGAATACCTCAGGCTTGAACCCTGTACCTTGTCTGCAGGTGTTAAGGGCCTGAATTCCCTACCCACCACCATTTGCAAAAGATTTGCAGATTTTTGCCTCATATTTAATCTGTTCTGTTCCTCATAATATCTGTGGTTTCTAAATGTTTAAATGCTTAGTTATTTGATGGTCCAGTCGTAGCATTGTTGCCTCACAGCTATTGGTTCTCAGGTTTGATTCTTGGCTGGGGTGCCTTCTGTGTGGGGTCTGCATCTTCTCCCTGTGTTTTTGTGGGTTTGCTTTTGTGTCCTCCCATGTTACAAAGACATGTGTCTGCACTCTGCATTATTTCTTCCTAGGCCTCTGCTTAAAATTGTTTTTTTGTTCCAAGTCAGACTGTCCTGGTTAACAAATGTTAAATAAAATTGACAGGCATTTGAATTTCAGACTTCAGGTTTCTGAATGTTTAATTCCTTAAATATTTGATGGTGCAGTGGTAGCATTGTTGCCTTAAAGCTATAGGTTTTCTGGTTTGATTCTTGGTTGGGGTGCCTTCTGTGTGGAGTCTGCATCTCCTTCCTGTGTTTGTATGGGTTTGCTCTGGTGTCCTGTCATTTTGCAAAGACATGTCTGCAGTATTTCTCCCTGGTCCTCTGCTGAAAATTGTTTTTGTTCCGTCAGAACTAAAACTGACAGGCATTTCTCCCTGGGCCTCTGCTGAAAATTGTTTTTGTTCCGTCAGAAGTAAAATTGACAGGCATTTGAATTTCAGACTTCATATTCTTCAGAAAATACATAGTAACACAAAAACCTTTTACTCTAGCAATTTTCTAAGTTTATAAGATGAATATATGAAATCTGTCCCTATTTTTGGGACTGTATTCCCCCATTATTGGCTTCATCCAGGTTTTTTGTGCTAAGGTTGACAGCTATGGCAAGAACTGAATATGTTTGAGGGCTGTATTCCCTCATTACTGGGTTTGTCCAGGTATTTTGTGCTAAGAGATTGACAGCTATGGTGAGAACTGAATTCACTAAATGATAGCAATTTAAGTTTCAGTCTTCCTCTCTTTCAAAAAGCAGCTGATTTGGCGTAGTGGTATGTTGCTCTGACTGTTTTGCACAGGGACCTTGGCATTTTATTTTAGCAACTTTCCAAGATTATACAAGCAATGTTTAATGTGTCCCTGGTTTTTGGGCTTTTGACCCCCCCCCCCAATAAATTTTGGCTTTTTCCAGATTTCTTGTGCTGTGAAGTTGAAATGCAGTTGAGTATTGAGTAGATTTTACAAGGAGCTGAGAGCTGTAGGGGGAAGAGAAGATTTGTGCTTCTTATGCTAAGTCTGTTTGCATTGTTAATAGCACAACAGGTTGTGCACTTGCTTTTGATGCAGAAGGCTATGGGTTCTACTCCCACAAGGGGTGGGTGCTGCCGTACTGATAATGTCCTCTTTGGCGAAGATACTAACTATGAGCCTGTTATCAGTTTGCCATCCATTTCCTATTGCAATATTACTAGCTTATCATTTTTATTTTAATGTAATATAGGCAATTTATTCCTCAAGGGCATCAGACACTATTTTTCGATGAAACCATGAAATATAAAGGTGTTTGCTAGCAGCAACCTCTTCATTAGTTACATATTTCTTTAATGTGGAATTATTTAGATGACTTTTACTTCAGAGATTGTGCATATTTACTGATAATGGTGGACTGTAGAAGTTTGAGTAGACTTTTATAATGGAAATGTTCTGAACTGGGCAGTTTTGTCATTATTGGTGCATGCATTTTGTTTCATCATTTACTGGAAAAATGTTCTGAATTGGGCAGTTTTGTCATTATTGGTGCATGCACTTTGTTTCATTGTTTACTGGAAAAATGTTCAAAGCAATAAATTTAAAACGCCCTCTAACAACTGTACTGTATTGTACAAGGAATATAATTTAGTACAATCAGGAAGGTGTATCAAAGAGCACATGTATGTTTCATGTGCCAAGGGCCTATTATTTGAAAACAGCCCAAAGTTAATCTTTATCTGCCACTGGCAAAATGTATTTTCTTTGAATGTGGGTTTCAATGCTGTTTCAATGAATGTGAGTTTCAAGGGCAGAGAAGTTTTAATGCTAAACTGTTTTCATTGTGAGACTGCATTGCTTTGTTTAGCAGATGTCTTAGTCTTTGTGCTGTAAAATGCAAAATAAAACTTTCAAATGAAGTCCAAATCATCACAGAAGTAAAGCAGTATGCACATTAGTGTTATGATAAATGGAGTGAAATAGCCAAGTAATGGATCATTGGAATGGCTGCAAGGTGGGGAGGGCTCCATTTGACCATGATTTTGTGAGGGGGAAGGGCGGCAAACTCAAAGACAGCCCCAGCTGAACTATACCTCCCAACTGTCCAGATTTTCACAGAATGAATAGATTTTTGCTTCTTAATTTTGGTTTGTTCCTCATAAAATTTGTGGTTTTCTGGCAAATCATTTAGGAATTAAGTAACTAAATAATGACACACTGAGTTTCAGACTTCATAACCTTCAGAAAAATGCATGCTAAAGTAAGACCTGTTAATCTATCAACTGTCTCAGTTTATACAAGAGCAATTTTTAGTACTGTTTATATGTCCCCCAATATATTTGGCCTTGTCCAGATTTATTGCATTAACAGGTTGAGAGGTACATGCAAATCAATTGCTTTATAGAATTAGGCATAGCCAAACTTCTCAACTGTCCGCAATTTTGGCTCAAAATGTTGCTCTTCCCCTAATAATCCCTCCACAAAATAGCAATTTTTGGAAGAAAACATGGGTTTAGAATTAAGAAATAACTGTAATAATCAGAGTTATAGATTACTTTTATTTCAGAAATGCATGTAGATTCTTTTATTTTGTCAGCTGCTCAAGTTAGCAGTACTAATATTTAAAAAGTGTCCCTTCTTTGACAGGTTCACAGCTGTACTGTGTGGCTATTTTATATTTTTGCATCACATTTTTGGTCCATTTTTCATAAAATTGTGGGGTTTTTTGGCAAATTAGTGGCAAATCATTAAAGACTGAAGTTAGAAAATAATGACAGACATTTGAGTTTCAGATTTCATACCCTTCAGAAAATTCATACTAATGCAAACCTACTGTTCTATTATCTTTCTAAGTTTATAAGAGCAATGTTTAAAATTGTCCTTATTTTTGGGCCTTTGTCCCACTTCTATGTATGGCTTTGTCCAGATTTTTTGCTCTGAGGTTGAGAGGTATGACAAATGTGTCAGGCCCATCATAGTCAGCTAGAGACATTTCAAATTGTGACATACTTGTTGCACCCCACTCCCCCATGTAGTGACTCTGAATGCGTCCAAGCAAGGCAAGGAGCAGTTATGCAGTGTAAATGTGCAGGGTATCCCCCCATCCAAGGTAGACACAAGTACTACAGTGGCTTTTCATCTGTCCTTGATTTTGCAGAATGGTCTGGTTTCTGTCATATTTCTGTACTGTTGATTTATGCTTATTACTCAAAGTGCCTGTTGCTCTGTGTTTAATTGGCAATGCTTTAATGACCATCAGGTAAGCTTGTCTGAGATCGTAAGATGCAAGTAAGCTTTAATAAGCATACTGTTAAAGAACTGCCATCATTGAAAGCCTTTCTGTTGTTGCCATGCAGAGAATACTTAACTAGATAATGTATAAGCCTTAGGTATTGAAATGGATATGACAATATTTGTAATAAAGGACAGGATTACATTATTTTAAGAAGCTCATTACACTTGTTGGAGACTTCCAGTCATCTCTGAGGGCTTTACCCGTAAACTAAACAGAATGCCAATTGTATGTGGTCCATAACCTGTACAGTAATCCTTTAAGCAATGTATCTTGAGCTTGTTTCTTGTTTGCTTTTCATTTTTTACTTTGATCATGTTTTCCCCATGAAACAAGTAGATAATTGTCAGGCAGTAGGTCTTTTTTGGATAAGAAACATTTTTACAAGTGGGGCATCACAGAGATTGCTACCTTCAGCATGTTACTTTGTACTTTAATAAAGCTGAATATAAATTATAATTAGAACTGCAGTGCAAGGAGAAGTGGTTTGAGTTGAGTGCTGCTTGTTTTTCTTATACTTGATTTTGACTGGTATTCCAGTAATGTATTTAAAAAGTAATTTATTTTTTCATGCCTCACAACCTTTTTGTTTCCATCTAGATATTAAGTAAGCTGTCATGCAGCCAATGCATTGAAATATTTGTATTCTTCTACACTTTTTTGTCTTGACTGGACTCTCATAATGACGGTTTGGCACCCAGGGCAGCGTATTTAATTAAAGTTCGTTTTTGTGGTTTTGAGCATAGCTCCTCCCCTTTCTAGTTGGCCGCACCCCTTTCAATTGACCCCCACCGATTCAGCTGTCTCCTGCAGCCCCCTTTGATTTGAAGTCACCAGCCACCCCTGTGTTAACGTAATAGTCAAACTGCATTACTGCACTATCGCATTATCATTGTAGGTACAAACATTAGCAGTCATTATACTGCATGTAAAGTAGTAATCATGTCAGTGCAGGAAACAGTCAGGTTTTGTGATGATGTGGGATACGCAGTGCATGTTCAACTGCATCTCTGCAGTGAGTTTTTCTGACTACAGAATGCAGTCTCTCAGGAAGTGCTGTACTGTATTTACAGGAGTTAGGGATGCTGTAATTTTTAGAGCAAATGTGATTAGGTTTTGTTCTCCTTACAATATGTACATTGTGCCCATAAGCAACAGAGTTTGGGTTGTTAATTCAGTGCAAAATGCTAGAATGGCTTTTCGTTAAGCTCATGGAAGTGGAATCCATATACGTGCTGTAGTATTCAGATCAGAAGCTATATTTTTTCCAGAGTTAAATTTGAATGTAGCAGTACAAGGAGGAAAGTTATCTTCTAAAGTCTTTATGCAAAAATGTCATGAGATAAAGCTTAAAAATGTCAAGGGCACATGTTGTTTTGTCACATGTCTTCAAAATGAAATATGTGTTTATTTAAAGGGAATGTCTCACTGTTTGGCAACATTTCCTCTGTAGACAAACCATTTAGTTTAGAAGATCGTGCATTTTGTAAGCATGCTTCTCCTCTGACATTTTCAGACACATACTTTTAACTGGGTTAGTTATGCTCACATGGCCATTTCTGGACTTCCTGATTCCCACTTCAGTTTAGTGTTTAGTGGAGTTTAATATATGGTGGAAGGCATACTACAAAGCTATATTATAAATGTTACAGCTGGTGAGTCACCTGGCAGCACAGATATGGGGCACTAACAATGGCACAGATGACCCAGGTTTAATAAGAGACCCTGGCGCTAGGGCAGCTGGCTAGACAGGGATGGGAGTGAGTGACTACATTCAACTTGTCCATCTAAAGGCAACAGGTTTGATTAATTTCTACAAATGGAGGAAGGCCTATTCTCTGTCCCAATGCACAGGAACTCAAAGAGTACAAGTCTGGCCAAGGAGTATATGCACTCCAAACAAGCACCGCAAGCATGCAGAAGCACACATTAGCAAGCAACGGGCAAGGCAATACTTCACTCCTAGTGGCTGAAGGAAAGTTGTTAGAAGAACATATTCCCAAATGTTGAAAGTTGCTAAACCCAGCTCTCATCTGCACCTCTTGGCATTTTCTATTGACAGGAGGTAGGAAAAACAAACATGACAAATTATGATATGGCTGGACTGTCAAAGGGGATGGATGGGGGGCAAGAAGGAAAAAAAAGTTTACAGTACACGTCTTTGTTGAAATGTGGTATATGCAGTTGGTTAGTTATCACACATGTACTGTATATGTTAGGAAAAATATTCCTACTTAGGTTTGGAAATGTAGCCAGTTAAACAATACGAAGTTGTATTCTCCAGTAACAGCAGCTACAGTGGTTAAGTAATATGGGACTATCTGTGAACCAGCTTCTAATGTAATCTCAGCATGCAACATAATGACATAATTCTGTTGTTGCTGTTGCATATACTCTTCTGCAACATATAGCTTCATATTAGAACTGGCATGCTCAGGCCAGACTGCTGGGATGTACTTCAGAATCAAACTACACAACTACTGACATGATCCATATTATCAAAATGTTTCTAAATCAGCAGATTAACACAATGAAGCCACTGCAGAGAAATGGTGTGATGCACCAGTGCAGCATATATGACAGGTATGTTTATGCAGGTATACCACAAAGTGAGCAAACTACATATTAACTGTGAGTTATGCAAAGTATATGTCACAAGGACATGTCTGTTTCATGTTCTGCGGTTTAGCCAACCTTCCTCTCTTTTGTATTGAGAAGCAAACATCAGTGGGAAGGTGGAGTAGTGGAAATTAGCTGATGTGTCCTTCCAGTAAATGGCATTTAAATCACTCAGAAGCATCAGCATCAGTGCCCTGCTACTGTTTTTAGCAAATCTGTATACAAAGTAAACAAAGTAAACATGTACATTGGATCGATCTTTGTGCCTAGAAAATGCTGCATTCGTTTTTGCAACATATTGCTTCAATCTTTATGTTGCCCATTACCTTTGACTCAAGCAAAGCGGAGCATCCACGTGCCTGACAATTTAT
>NC_056735.1:409300393-409337893 GCF_019279795.1 Protopterus annectens | reverse complement strand
TCCCAATAAAACCTATAAAAGGAATGATCTGTAGTCAGTCTCCTTTTATAAGAAGGAGGATTTGGAAATAAATTTATTTTGTTTTTAGAAAAAAAATTATTTAGATGAAAGGATTGTTCTAAATACCCTCGACAATCTGGTGTTGGAATTTCAGTTTATCCTGACACATACTACCTCTATATGACCAGGTTAGATTGGAGGTACTGGAGTCCCCACCCGTGAGTGACCTTTGGTTGTGTATCTATAATGATTGGATCAGAGAAGTGCAAACAACATACCTCTCAACTGTCCAGACTTTCACAGAATGTTCATATTTTTGCCTCAAATTTTTGGTCTGTTTCACATAAAATGTGTGGTTTTCTGGCAAATCACTGAGGATAGAAGTCTCTAAATAATGATAAACAATTGAGTTTCATACTTCATATTCTTCAGAAAATGTAACAAAAATAACGTCATTCTAGCAACTTTCTAAGTTTATAAGAACAATATTTAAAATCTGTCCCTATTTTTGGGTCTTTGTCCCCCATTATTTAGGCTTCTTCCAGATTTTTTAAGCTAAGAGGTTGACAAGTATGGGAAGTGGGGCAAAAATGTCTATAGCGTGAACAAGCAGACAATATGCCTTTCTGACGGTGGAGGACATACAAGTCAAAGTTTAGACTGTTGTTTATCACTGCCCTAAATCTTGAATGCTGGAGATTTTTTTAGTTAATTAATTAATTTTTTTAATGAGCTGCCCATTTGTTTTGCGATCATAACTTATCTCATTCTTACCACATCCCAGGAAACTACCTTTACTGATATTAAGGACAAGGCCAATACTCCTGGAACAAGTGTAACATTGGTTCAGACATAAGAGTATCTGTCTATTGACACGTAGCTACAGCGATATGCAGACGGATATTACACAGCACGTTTGACCTTTTTCAGAGTTCAGGATGCAGGCCTCGCGGTGTGGCTTTCAGTGTATTACTGCACAGTGAAATGAAAAGATGAGTGTGACAACAGCACTGCTTCTCATGTTTTGTCTCTTCTTTCACATTTCAAACATCAAATGTTACATGGCATCAGAAGTGAGAAGAATCTTAAGTTGTTTGCTCTTTCATTTGAAAAAGGTGCAATTGCAGTCTGAAGAAAATCTCTATATCCAAGTCAAATTATCCAAAAACTGGAAACTGAGAATCCAGAAATTCAGTTTATTCGTTACTATAAGCAGAACATTCAAGACATGCAAAAAGGCATGATATGCTACATTTCTACATCTCACAGGAAGGCAGCCTTAAAAGTTTATCATATCTTTGAACTTCAAGAGGGAGGGAGAATATACTGTGTATATAGTTTCAGATTTTTTTAGTCAACAAAAAACTTTCATATATCAAGTCATTTTTTTCACAAGAGAGTAAACATTCCAATAGAATACTGATGCTTATGTTACAGATTTAATGAATCAACCAAAAACTGTGAATTTAGTGAGCTATACAATTCATCAGCAAGACAAAAAGCCATGTGTAGTATTATAGATATAGTATGTTAAACTGCCATGTGTAGTATTATAGATATGGTATGTTAAACTGCCATGTGTAGTATTATAGATATGGTATGTTAAACTGAGTCTACCTTGACTGATAAGTCTATTTTAGTGAAAATTAAAAAAAAAAAGAAAAACTTAGTCTGGGATGAAGTGAGGGGCAAGCCTTTAAACCCCCATGCAAGACTCCTGCACTCTTTTGTATAATATTCTCAGAGATACTATATCCTCAAATGAAGTGTGCAAAATTCTCTGAAGTGGCCAACTGATAGACTGGGACTTAAACGACAGTACATATCGCATGATTACAAGAGAGACAGAGTAATGTTAAGGTTTCTTCCTGTAGAAAAGTAACGCCGTCTTTAAAATAAGTGAATTTATTTTGATTTGTCTAAAAGATCTTTCATAGTGATTACAGCAGCATAAAATGGCAGGTAAAACAAAACATGAAAATGAGCAAAGATGAGTTGTGAGCTCCAAGAAACTCATGAAAATCATGAGAAAGGTGTCACTGATAAATAAACTCAGTTTGTTTACTGTGTAGGTGGGCTGGTCAAGAGACCCTTTTCAGCAATGATCCAAGCTCAATATTACAGTCGCATTCATTTTCTATAAATAGGTTGTCTCAATTTATATTGAACTCTTCTAGGCTTTGCTGAGGCTGAATGTCTTTTACCAGACATTGATTCCAGCATCCTGGGCGAATCTTAGACAATGCCCTCTCTGAGTCCCAAGCCAAAATGGCATCCATTCTTAGGAAGTACACTGTTATTGTTACTTCTAAAGGGAACACAATGGCTCTGTAATGGATAGCTTTAATTTTAAGATAATACACTGTTGTGAAATAATTAGTTTGCCTATAAAGGTGGTTAACAGAAGTATGGCTCTGACTGTCACTGGTACCTCTCAACCTCTTAGAATACGAAATCCAGACAAAATCATAAATAATGGGAGGACAAAGGCCCAAAAATAGGGACAATTTTTAAATACTGCTCTTACAAACTTAGAATATTGATAGAATAATAGGTTCTGCATTGGCATGGATTTTCTGAAGGGTATTAAGTATGAAACTCTGTCATTATTTTCTGACTTCAATCTTTACAGATTTGCCAGAAAACCACAATTTTATGAAAAATGGACCAAAAATATGAGGCAAAAATCTGATCATTCTGTGAAAATCTCTACAGGTGAAAGGTATGGTAGTCAGTGTTGTTTCTGTACACCATGACAGATATGAGCTTCTGCTACGAAAATGAACCTGCACATCTTATTCTTAGGGTCAGGAGAAGGTGCAAACTGCTGTCAGAGTGGAAGACTACAGTGGGGAGCCTATATTCTAGGTTTGGTAAAAGTATTCTTTTTTTCTAGAGCTTTCCACTTCACAGGGGATAGCAAATTTAAGAATCTGTAGCAAAGTCTCAGCTGAAGTAAGGTCTTTTGTACTACAGTTTCAGTATACAGTAGAGAGTTGATTATCCGAACGTCGATTATCCAAAACGTCAATTATCCGAACTCAGTCCTCCATAGTTTTCGGATAGGAAAAAATCATAAAGTCTCCTAACTTGATCTGGCCAAGGCCTTTGATACCATTTCCCACTCAGGAATCATAGAAAAACTCACTAAGCTAGGCATCAACTCCTATATCACTAGGTGGGTTGCAAACTGGCTCACAGATAGAACCCACAGTGTGAAAGTAGCTGATTCTAAGTAAGACTGCCGACCAGTCACAAGTGGAGTCCCACAGGGATCGGTCCTGGGTCCTCTCATGTTTGGTATCTACATCTCAGAAGTCCAGTCCAACACAAAAGGACTCTGGCTGAAAAAGTTCACACACGATTGCAAGTTGGGAGCCATTATTAACTCCCCAAGTGACGTTGACATCCTACAGAAAGTCCTCTTTGAGACCAACGACTAGTGTCAGAACCATGGCCTTAAGCTCAATGCCAAAAAATGTGTCATCATCTCCTTTGGGAAAAACCCAGTTCTCATGAACTACTACATCGATGGTAGTCCACTGAACACAGAAGGCATTATAAGAGATCTGGGAACACAGGTTGACAGCAACCTCTCTTTTGACCAGCACACTGCCACTGTGGACAGAAAGTCCTTCTATGTGGCACATCTCATTACTAAGGGTTTTGCATCTAGGAAGGAAGAGGTCATTGTCTCCCTCTACTCTTCCTTCATTAGGCCAATCATCGAGTACAATGTCCCATTTGGTATGTACCTCACTAGACACCTGCAACAACTGGAGAGGCCACAAAAGTATCTCATAAAAAGGATCCTAGGCCTTAAACATTTGTCCTATATGGGCAGACTCAAAAAACTCCAACTATTCTCTGTCTCATATCACCTACTTAGAGGCGATTTCTGCTTGACTTATAAAGCCATGTCTGACCCAGCTCTGTTAGAAATGCTACATCTAAAGAAATCCCAATCCCTCTGTACCACACGCTCCAGAGACGTCAACCTCATTACCACGATCAACAGAACGTGCTGGATGGACAGGTTCATAACCCAGAGACTGCCTATGTTATGGAATAGACTTCCCATACATGTCAAACAGAGCACCTCACTGGCCCTCTTCAACAGAAATCTTGATGAGTGGATGGGAAATAGAAAATTCATCCCAGGGATCACTCCAGTGGCTCTACTCAGCAGAGGTACTGGAAACTAAGGTCAGGTGGCACGATGCCAGGGTAATCCAATGGGCTAGGCTTGTAAAGGCTCTAGGGCCATTAGCCTAGTACACACCTATGAACCTATGTAAACGTTATACATATTTGCTTGTGTGTGTTTTTTGAGCTTGTAGACTGCTCGTATGTGACAAACATTCTTTATTGTCCACTGGAATTGCTGAATGGTTGAAAAATACATTCCTTGCATGCAGAAAAAACAAGTTTTATCCAGTTCAATTATATATTTGATTATCCAAACCGTTTGAATATCCAAACTACCCTACGTCCCAATTAGTTTGGATAATTGACTCTCTACTGTACATTGTAAAAGAGTGGGATCATTTTGTTGAGCTGCATGATGGTGATGTTATTTATGTGGGGGTTCAAGAGAAGAAGAGTTGTCTCAGCCAACTTGTGAAAGGTAGCATATATCACTTACTTCTATGGGTTTATAATGAACTTTTGTTGTTAGATATGTACTGCCAAAAGTCCATATTCTTGGGTGACAGTTTTTATTGTAGCTTACTATAAGAACTATTTCCATTGATCAATAAAATATTATTTTTATACAAAGTAAGATTTGGTGAGGAGAGATATTGTTCATCTCCAAAAAAAAAAAAAAAAAAAAAAAAAAAAAAAAACACTAGTTGTAACACTGGCCCTTGTGAAATACCACAGCAGAAGGTGTAGTAATATGACATGGTGGAATCTATAGACACAACAGGTGGGAAGTGTTTTTATTTTTGAGAAGGAAGAAAACTTTTCTGTGGTATTTTGTGTCCTTCCTCACTGTTCTTATCAGGGTTTGAGATGACGTGTTTCATTTTTATTTAGTGTTCTCCCCTGTCATTTCCAAGACACAGGGCCAATCAGTTTCTATTAAATACCTTCATTACGTATATGCTGACAAGCAACCACAATTAGATTGGCCGTATGTAACTCAAGTCGACCCAAAGACCCACAGACATGCTTTGCTCATCTTTGAGTGATACCATGATCCAGTGTACCAATATCTGGTATATTATTAGTTTATCTTGAGGAAGTATGCCTTATTTCTGAAGGAAATCAAGTATAAAGTTGGTCCTTTTTACATTTTTACAAAGACCTCAGGCTTGCAGGGTAACGTTTTTACCTGAACCTGCATAACTTGAGTCAGTTTGGATTAGTACACAAAGAAAACAGGTTAAAGGCTGGGCATGGGCAACCCAAACCATGGAACTAGCTGATTTAAAAAATGTAATTGCATATGTAATGAGCACTGAATTTAAATCATATGACTACCTTATGTTGTTTTTTTTTCCTTCTCACTGTTAATATCTATCAGATTTTAAGTCTTCAATTTGCTATGCTACCTGTATATAAGACTAAGTATCATAATTGCACTCTTATTGTATACAATGTCACTACCTGCTGCTACTGTAAGAACTGTCTTCTAGAAGCATTGTTATACAAGATTATTGGTCTTGTCTCCCACTTGACAAGTTTATTCTGTTCTAGTCATTTTACCATTATGAATGTCTGTTACTATTTATTTCTTTATTGTATTATACAATTTTCTTTCTACTAACAAAATAGTTTACTAACAATGGAGCTTTTCTCTCTGGGCCTCCACTGAAAAAGGGTTTTATGCCAGTCGGACTCTTCCAGTAAACAAATGAAACATAAAATAAAATAAAATAAAAAATAATAAAAAGGCCAAGTATTCCTTGGTGATTACAAATATATGTTAAAATCTGAAAAATAAAAGATCACATTTGATCCTTTGTGTTTTATTTAAACACACTAGTATTTTACATAATTTGCACTATTAAAATGATCTATCTTGTGCTTTTTTAATCATTTAAAGTGTTTTGGTTAAAGACAGGTGTCAGCTTCTATAACCATCTTTGTTAAACCTGGCATACTTAACATTAGTGGAATGCTTAGAGCTTTATAAACAGAAAAAAAACTGCAGTTATCAGGATTTGATGACTTCATATTTTCTCTGTTATCTTTGTTTATCCAGCTTAAGTGCCATATTTTGTAGTGAATTGACACGTTTAATATACCTTAACTGCAATGAGTAATAAGCTTTAAAAAAGCTTATAAACAAAAATAATATGGCACCATATTTTCTAGTAAGCTACAGATGTTTAATATACATTTTTAGTGGGTACTGCTTTTTATAAAGTTTATAAACACACAAAATGTGTGTTGTTATAAATGATTTACCTGTTTTACACCTTCTGTTGTTATCCAGCTCTGGTGCCATATTTTGCTGTGGATCAGTAGTATACAGTCCTTTTTTAGGTTTAATATTTGATTACTTTTATAATTATTTTTACAGAGCATTCTATCTTCCTTTAAGGAATGTTATTTCAAGAATATAGTTATTTTCCCTGACTGAATATTTAATTTTAATTAATTGAACATTAATGTTATTTAGTTAACTGTAGTTAGGAGAAACTCATTTCAGGTCTGCGCTTAATTGACTGTGTGGTGCTTATTTCCTTCGGCATGGACACTTTTTGCACTACCGTTTCAAGGTTTTTAGGAAATATATTGTTTTATTATTCAATAACTATCGTGAATTAGTTATTTTATATTATAATTACAGTTTTATTATCTTGTTGAGAAGTATTCTGACTATTCGAGAACTATTCATGGTTAGTAGTTTTGCTTCATCTTTACTATCCATTGTTCCTTTGGCATTTTGTTGGGTTGATGCTTTCTTCCAGCATGGAATTTTAATACTATTATTATTATTATAGTATTATTATTTCTGGGAAACATACTGTCTGATTATTCAAGAATTATCCATAGTCATTTTTGAGTCTTATCCTTCCTATCCATTGCTACTATCTGAGTATTAAAGAAATGTCCATAGTCAGTTGTTTTGTCTTACCTTTCTTACTATCTGAGTATTAAAGAATTATCCATAGTCAGTTGTTTTGTCTTACCCTTCCTATCCTGCTACTGTGGCATTTTACTTAGTTACTATACTGATTATATAATAACGCTCCCGCACAAAGCTAAGTTGCTTAGTATGAATACAGTATGGATTCACTTAACCCTTATGAAATGGACAATACTGCAAACTATTTTTTACACAGGCTGCAGTGTGTATGTAAAAAGCAATGATTTGTGTCCTCTAAAATTTTCTTTGCATTGAAGTAAATTACATATCTTATGTACACTGGAAAGTAAAATGTTTGGAAAATCTTCCACTTGTGAAGGCAGTTATACTATTACTTTTCAAACCATAACTGTGTCAGTAAGAGTATGGAAATATGATAATAAGTCAGAAATAACACCAAGAACTATAGCAACCACAGTAAAGGAGGATGAAGTCAAAATTAATAATATGGAAGTAAATCAAGAAAGGATAGAAACCTTGAAACAAGTTAAATTCAAAAATCAGAAAAATAAAAATGGAAAGTAAAGGCTTCAAAAAGAGAATTAAAAGGCAGGATGAAGTTGGTGTTCTAAATTACAATCTTTGTGATACCATCTCTGAAAATCTGGTATTTACTTGAAAGTGACAGTAGAAAGCGTTTTTTAATCTGAGCTGTTACTAAAAACAAACATTAATACAACTGCAGCAGGTGTGGCAATAATTGATAATACAAATGACCCTCTAGATCAAGGCATGATTAATGACCACAGCAAAATATTATACCCTAAGATTATTGTACTACCGTCAAGACAAGAATAGTGTTCACACGTTAATAATGAAGTTATACTCAGACATCAAACAGTTCTACCAACAACCAGAATATTACTGATAGCGACAATATAACATTTCCAATAACACAGATGTTGACAAAGCTGAGCTTTGCACCAATAAGACATCACGGTAAGAATTAACTTACCTACAAAACAAAATGAGAAAACAATTAGGGATCATTCACAGCTTGAAAATGGGGTTAAAACAAAAATTCTGAAAAAGGGCATTGGGAAAAACAAATAAAAGCTTGTACAGATACACAGAGATTAATGACTTGCCAGAAGTAAATATTAATAACATAATTAATTCATATGAAACAGAGACACTCGAGTCTGCAACAGAAACTCTGAAATGCACTGATGAAACATTAATATTACTACAATTTCTGTTAAAGTTAATAGCAAGGAAGCTTCGTGAACTAGATAAATTTAAAACCATTATGTTATGTCTACCTGCCTTAAAAGTAAATGGCATACAAGATTTATTACATAAACTTATGTCAACCGAACATCGCTACAAACATATACTAAAACATGGGGGCATGAATGACTTTCTACACCAATAAAATATTTCAAAAGGGCAGTGACAACCGTGCCATGGCCCAGCAATCAAGGAGCCTCAACCCTCACTACTAACACCAGGGAAATCGTCTCATAGAAGAGGAAAGGATAACTAATACACACAGTAAAGTACAATTTCCCTTAAGTGCACACAGAGATCACACTCAGTCTGGGGCTGGTTGCTCCCTTGCTCTCCAGGTCCCCAGTAAGACTCCCCACTGGCACAGCTATAGGGTCCAGATCTCAGTCTAGCTGGCAAGCTAACCTCCAGTACCGTCTTTGTCCAACCAGTGCTTCGTGTCCCTGCCCAGGTAGCTGACACACCACACACAAACTTTGAGAAGAGGTTATACAACCACACAGATCCTCCTGTGAAAAAGGCTGGCACAGGTTCTCCAGCTGTGCCCCTTTACCCAGGCTATACAGTGATAATTACTGCCACCACCAGCTAATAAATATCAGCTATTCAAAGGCCCTTAAAAGGGTGTCCAATTATTACTGTGCAATATTATTATCCAATGGTAGTATGACTAACAATCAAGGCTTACTTTAGAGTGGCCTATTACAATAACCTCTATAAACAGGCAATGTACTCTAGAGCTTATCTCTACACAAAGCAGCCACAGGTAGAAGGTTTTAAAAATATTTAATAATAAATAATTAAAATACAAGACAAACTACTACACCACAGAGATATCTAAGAGTTCAGAGATCACACAGCCACTTAAAATAATACAGTAGGACAGGTCTGATTTCAAAGAAAAATACCTAATTAATCTTTACTAGCTTTAACTATTCCTACAAGAAATTACAGTGCTAAAACCTACATGTGAGCAAAAGGCACAGTGCCGATAAGTTAGATGTCCAAAGTCAAAATGCTTGCAGTCTCTTGTGAGAAATAGTATTTAAACATTACTAAAAAAACATGTCTCTAAGGCCCTCCTAAATGACATCATTTTTGACACTTAGGTTTTCGCAGTATTCATATTGCATCATCTTAACACCTGGTCTGAGTTCTCAGGCCACAAACTGCATTATTTAGCAATCTAACACCTGCTCAGAACTTACAACAATACAAGGCATGTCACATGTATATTCTAACAGAAACTAGAGCAATAAAACATCTTCCACATTTAAATTCTAGTCATAAACTTTAGCCTTAAAACAATGGGCATAAAACCTTCATCCAGCCGCACTGGAGCCGCCTTGTAAAACATTAAAGACAGTCATAAGATATTTTCAACTTAAAAAGACACACTTGAAATACTTGGCTTGGTTTTCCTTACAGCAGATGGCAATGTTGCAACAATCTTGAAGTTCACATTTTACAGTGTTTTCTTACATTTAAAAACACAAGCCTGTATTTTACATTTATTTATACAGTTGATAGAATTATGCATGAAATTCTATTTGACAAGGCTGGCAGCCTTCGCCCATCTCTCCCCAATTGTCACATCTCTTCCCCCCTGGGGAACTCAAGCAAGTTTTTTCAGTGCCCCTTGAGAAATGTCGCTTGAGAGTGTCAGGTCTATTTGGGTGTACCTCACCCCATTCCCTGTCTTGACAGCCCATCTGCATTGTCATTGCTACTCCCACTGCAGTGCTGCACTGACATATCATGTGCTTGCAACCCCAGACTACATCTTAGCAACTTGGCATTTTGCTGACTGGCTCTGTTTAACCATGTTAGAGGGTTGTGATCTGTCATCACAGTGAATTTTCTTCCATTCAGATAAGGCTGAAGTTTTTGTAGTGCCCACACTATGGCTAGACATTCCTTTTCTACCGCTGTATAGCATTCCTCCCTGGATTGGAGCCTACGACTGAGATAAACCACTGGGTGCACTTCTCCCTCTGAAGAAATCTGGCTAAGTACAGCCCACACCCAATAGTTTGAAGCATCCACCTGCACAACAAAGTGTTTGCTGTAGTCTGGTCTGGCTAACACAGGGGGTCCTCCCAAAGCTTCCTTAAGCTTCTGAAATGCCTGCTCACATGCCGGGGTCTACACTACCTTATCTGGCCAGTTCTTCCTTGTCAGGTCTGTGAGGGGAGCAGCTATGATACTATAATTGGGAACAAACTTTCTGTAGTACCCTGCTGTCCCTAAGAATGCCCTCGCCTGCTTTTTGGTAACAGGTGCAGGCCATGCCTGAATAGCTTCCACTCTGGCAGGTTCTGGCCTTATCTTACCACTCCCCACTCTATGTCCTAGGCAGGAGACCTCTGCCATTCCTACCTGACATTTGCTCAGCTTAATGGTCAAACCTGCCCTCTGTAGTCTTCCAGCACCTTTCTGACATGCTGAAGATGCTCTTGCCAGGAATGGCTGTAGATAGCAATATTATCCATGTAAGCAAGAGCAAACCCTCCTGCTCCTACTAGGATATGATCTACCAGCCTCTGGAAAGTCGCTGGGGCATTCTTCATCCCAAAGGGCATCATTGTGAACTCATAAAAGCCAAAAGGAGTCACAAAGGCTGACCTCTCTCTAGCACTGGGAGTCAAGGGCACCTGCCAGTAACCCTTGGTAAGATTAATGGCTGTAAGATACTTAGCCCCACCCAGCTGCTCTAGGGCCTCATCTGTCCTAGGTATGGGGTAAGCATCCGACTCTGTGTGACTATTTAATTTCCTGTAATCCACACAGAACTTGGTGCTGCCATACATCATTGGCACCAACACCACTGGTGAGGCACAGAGACTGTTGGACTCTTGAATCACCCCTAGTTCCAACATCTCTTGTACCTCCTCTCTCAGAGTCTGTTTGACTCTCTCAGGCACCCTATAAGGGGCCTGCCTGATAGGCCTTTGGGGTCCTGTATCCACCTGGTGCTGCACCGGGTGGGTGCTCCCTGGTTTCCTGGTGAACATGCCCCCAAACTCCTGCAACACTGCTCAGATTTCTCGAACCTGGGTAGGAGATAGCTGCTGGGACATTGCTACCCCTTCCAGCGAGGTGTCAGCCCAAGCCTCACTGAGTAGATCAGTCACAAGATCTCTCTCAGACTCCTCCTGCAATCCACTACAAATGTTCAGCACAAGGGCCTCCCTATCATGGTAAGGTTTCATCATGTTAACATGGTACAATTTGTGCCCCTGCCATCTGCCTAGCACTTCTACCATGTTGTTAGCATCACTTACCTTTCTTACCACTTTGTAGGGTCCCTCCCAAGCTGCCTGCAACTTTATGTGTCTGACAGGAATGAGAACCATCACCTGCTGCTCTACAGCATACTCTCTAGCACGAGCATTCCTGTCATACCACACCTTTTTTCTGTTGTTGGGCTTCTGCCAGGTTCTCTTGGGCCAGGCCCATGAGTTCCCTGAGCTTTGTCCTGAGGTTCAGGACATATGCCACAACAGACTCCTTGTGAGACTCACACTCACCTTCCCACTCATCTCAAATTAAATCTAGATGTCCCTTCACCCTATGCCCATACAGCAACTCAAAGGGTGAAAAACCTTTGGATTCCTGGGGACCCTCTCTGTAAGCAAACAATAGATGGGGCAAATATTTGTCCCACTCCCTCTTAAACTGTTCTGCAAATGCCCGTAGCATGGACTTGATTGTAGAGTTTAACCTCTCAACAAGACCATTAGTCTGGGGATGGTAGGGGGTGGTCTCCATGTGCTTCACCCCACAGGACTTCCACAGACAAGCCAGCAGGTCTGACATAAAATTGGCACCTCTGTCAGACAGTATTTCCTTTGGGAAACCTACCCTGCTGAAAATATCTAGCAAAGCATTTGCCACCTTCTCGGCCTCAATGGAGGACAAAGCCACTGCCTCAGGGTATCGTGTAGCATAATCTACAATCACTAGGATATAGTTTTTCCCTGTGGAACTTGGGGTACTCAGAGGACTCACAATATCCATAGCTACCCTCTGAAATGGCTCCTCAATCACAGGCAAAGGCATCAAAGGAGCTCTCACCTTGTTTCCTGCCTTGCCTACCTTTTGGCACTGCTCACAGGTCCTGCAGTACTCTATTACATCTATGGAAATTCCAGGCCAATAGAAGTTTTGCATAATACGCCTCTTTGTACGTTTTATGCCCATATGACCTGCAAAGGGAATATCATGGGCTATGGCTAGAAGTGCCAGACAATAAGCTCTAAGCACTACCAACTGCTGTACTCTCTCATCTTCTGGCCCTCCCTCAGGGGTCCACTCTCTGTACAGTAACCCTTTGTTCCACTATACAGATTCACCCTTCCCTTGAGAATCAGGTTCCTCCCTAGCTACCTGCCTCAGGCCTTGCAATATAGGGTCTGAGAGCTGAGCCTGTCTCAAGTCTCTCCTGGAAACCCTTCCCAGCTCCCCTTCCACAGGAAGTCTGGCATCCTCTGACAGCAGTGCCTCACTGTCAGCCTGGGTACTACTACTCACCTCTACCTTTGGAGTTACCCTGTCCAAGGGAACATTAGTACCCACAAGCAGCTGTGGCTCACACTCAGTCTCATTGTAACAGCATAGCTCACTCACTGAAATAACTACCTCAGCAGTCTTGGCTGCAAGTATGCAGTCTGTCTGGGTCTCCTCCAAGCTACCAGTATGCAGTCTGTCTGGGTCTCCTCCAGGCTACCAGACTTGCATGCTTGTCTCCTAGCCTGACTGCTTTTAACTGCATAAGTACATGGTACTGCCTCATCCAAATCCTTCCCTCTCAGGACATCTGCAGGATGGTAGTTCCATACCCCTGTTGTCTCAAGACAACCCACTATTGGCATTTTGTCTTTACCACTTACTGGCTCCCTCACCTTTGGTTCCCCACCTTGCCTCCGTGGACATCTGTATGCCACATGGCCCCACTGGTTGCATTCAAAACATTTCACCTTAGGTCCTGGACATGTACCTGGAATAGAGGCTTCCCCTGCTACTGGCAGATTCTGTTGGGGCAGTCTGTGCTGCCCACCATGGGTTCCTTTAGACCCATGAGCAGTACTGGGGGTCCCTTTCCTGTGCAGGATTGCCCTGCTGGCCAGGTATTGGTCTCCCTACTTCCCCAACTCCTCTCAAGTAGCACACTGTTTATCAGCTAACCAGATCCTCATGTCCTCAGGCAAAGTGCTAAGGGCTTGTTCCCTTACCAAAAGCCTGCCAGCCCTTCAAAAGAGGTGACCTGACATCCACTCACCCAGCTATGAAAATAGTGCTCAGTTCAACAACATATTCACATACATTTTCATCTGCCTTGTGTCTATGTTCACGAAAATTTTCCTATACATTTCAGGTGTTAGCTCAAAACATTCTACTAAATGTCTTTTTACAGCAGTATAATCAAAGCAGGCAGTGTCATGCATTTTGGCTAAAGAAATTACAGCTTTACCATGGAGTAAGGGGGTCAGGAACTGTACCCAGAGCCCTTGGTCAACTTCATACTGTTTACATACCCACTCAAACATATGAATGAAGCTATCAAAATTATCCCCCTCTTTAAACTGTGGAAGAAATGTACTGACCTTTTGTGCTTCTGGGGTCTGGTTACTCCCGTCCCCATTACCTCCATGACTCTGGCGAAGAGTCAGCATTTTCCTCTCATGCTTCCTCTGCCATTCATTTTCCTCAGCTTGTAGACTCCTCATTTTCTCGGCTGCGTCTAGTTCCATACGCCTGGCATCCAACTCAAGTCTCTTTAGCTCCAGCTGGATTTTTAAGTCCACTGCAGAAAGGTTGAGCTGTCCATTCTATGAGGATATTGGATCTCCACTGTCAGTCTGATTTTTCTCCAGGCTGCTGTTCTCTGATATAGCTGTAACCAAGGCTGCAATCAGATCTGCTTTAGTCAGGTTTCCATGCACCAGTCCCCTAGCCTGGCACATCTCCGCCAGCTGGCTCGTTGTCAGCTTTCCATACTCTTCTGCTGACATGCTGCCTGCTCACCCTGACTAACACTAAGCTAACAAAAGAAATAAAACAATTGTGATCTGAACTCTAAGTATACACTGCGTGGCTGTTTTAAAGTACAAAACACTTCTAGAGATCCCTGTACATAAGCTACAGGAATTCGCTCTACCCATACCACTGCAAGCCAATTAGTATGTGAAGTAGATCCCACCACTGCCAAACACTTGTGACGACCGTGCCATGGCCCAGCAATCAAGGAGCCTCAATCCTCACCACTAACACCAAGGAGGTCATCTCATAGAAGAGGAAAGGGTAACTAATACACACAGTAAAGTACAATTTCCCTTAAGTGCACACAGAGATCACAGTCAGTCTGGGGCTGGTTGCTCCCTTGCTCTCCAGGTCCCCAATAAGACTCCCCACTGGCACAGCTATAGGGTCCAGATCTCAGTCTAGCTGGCAAGCTAACCTTCAGTACCCTCTTTGTCCAACCAGTGCTTCGTGTCCCTGCCCAGGTAGCTGACACACCACACACACACACTTTGAGAAGAGGTTATACAACCACACAGACCCACCTGGGAAAAAGGCTGGCACAAGTTCTCCAGCTGTGCCCCTTTACCCAGGCTATACGCTGGTAATTACTGCCACAACCAGCTAATAAATATCAGCTACTCAAAGGCTCTTAAAAGGGTGTCCAATTATCACTGTGCAATATTATTATCCAATGGTAGTATGACTAACAGTCAAGGCTTACTTTAGAGTGGCCTATTACAATAACCTCTAGAAATATGCAAGGTACTCTAGAGCTTATCTCTACACAAAGCAGCCACAGGTAGAAAGTTTTAAAAATATTTAATAATAAATAATTGAAACACAAGACAAAACTACTACACCACAGAGATATCTAAGAGTTCAGAGATCACATAGAAACTTAAAATAAACAGTAGGACAGGTCTGATTTCAAAGAAAAATACCTAATTAATCTTTACTAGCTTTAACTATTCCTACAAGAAATCACAGTGCTAAAGCTTACATGTGAGCATAAGGCACAGTGCTGATAAGTTAGATGTCCAAAGTCAAAATGCTTGCAGTCTCTTGTGAGAAACAGTATTTAAACATTACTAACAAACATGTCTCTAAGGCCCTCCTAAATTACATAAATTTTAGTCATAAACTTTAGCCTTAAAACAATGGGCATGGAACCTTCATCCAGCCGCACTGGAGCCGCCTTGTAAAACATTAAAGAGATTCATAAGATCTTTTCAACTTAAAAAGACACATTTGAAATACTTGGCTTGGTTTTCCTTACAGCAGATGGCAATGTTGCAACAATCTTGAAGTTCACATTTCACAGTGTTTTCTTACATTTAAAAACACAAGCCTGTATTTTACATTTATTTATACAGTTGATAGAATTATGTATCAAAATCTATTTGACTAGGCTGGCAGCTTTCGCCCATCTCTCCCCAATCGTCACAAGGGCCATTTAGAAACTGTGGAATATTTTGAGTTAAAATCTATAGGCTAGTTTTTAGTGAAATCATTCCAGCAGCATGCTGGAATGATTACTCCTATACTGAGACATGATAAAGATTGTTAAGTATATGTCTTTACACTTGGAATCACTAAAAAATTGCATTTTGTAGTCAAGGATCATGATGTATTCTGAGAAATTTGCTCTAATACTTCATATGGCTACAGCAGTATGTCAGAAAGATCATCACCACTTGCATAAACTCCCTACCTCAGGAATTTAAGTGAGAAGATATGATTCAGAGACAGGTATGGCTGCAATTAGAAGGACTCCACCATTGGCTCATCAACATCTTTAAATGGCAATCTAGCTAACAATAGTGCTATCAGACCTTATGGTAGTAGTGTTTTCTCTGGTGGCCCATGCATCATGCTAGCAACTCACCTCCCTACACTATTTCATAAACATACATACACACACACACACACACACACACACACACACACACACACACACACACACACACACACACACACACACACACACACACACACAAAGTCTTTATTGAACTTACCTATACCTTGACTGCTTCCATAGCATTGAGTAGGTGACCACCATATTTTGACAGTTTATTTTTCTCTCTGACAGCGGAAATTTGCACCGCCATATCATTCAACAGCATAAATCAGAAGCTGCTGGCATTTCTGAGGGACAACACATGGCTTATTAGCATTAGTCACTTCTTCAGAGTGCCACAATACAATGCAGCTCTGCCCATGGGATGAGAAGCTAAAAGGCTTACTGTGAGTGGGAAAATGTTCATGTTAAGGTTTCTTACTTATGGTAAGCCCTTCTGAATCCCGGTGAGAGTCTTTTATTGTTAGGTACCTCAGTAGTTTCATAGGTTCATAGATACATATGAGGCAATCAATCTGTAGACCATTACAGCTTAGCCAAAAAAAACTATTCCAAAATTCTCCCTGGTCTCAAAGAGGGCAATTCAAGAGAGACACAGGGAGAATATGAGGCTGCCCATGCAATTATCTGTGTTTACCTTGAAGTTGGCAAGGGTGCTACTCTACCTGACATGTAATAGAAGTTTGTCCCAAAGGTGAGGGATATGTTAGGAGACGAAATCTGTCATGTTACTTGTCTTAGTTATTTATTGATGAAGGTTTAGTACTATTTACTCTGTGAAGGAACAGGAGGTCAAAGTGGTATAGATCTTTCACTGCTTGAAAGGCTAAACACAGATCAAGACAAAGGAAATATAATAGACTGAGTATAGAGATGGGGTTGTTAGTCTGTCCTAATAAATAAGACTTTTGAGACCACTGATCTTTTTAGTAATGAATCTTTGTAGTTTCTCAAGTTGAGTGATAAATTTAGACAAATACATACTAAAAGGCACATTATATGCAATAATGGATCTGATGAGATACAAGCAAAGGAGAATTAATATTTCTTTGGATGTACTGGAGATGCCTCTGGAAATCAAATGAGCCAAATAGAAGGTTTGCCAAACTACTGCAGAGAGAGACAGAGGGAGAGATTACAGTCAAACAATACGGAATTATCAACAAGAATGCCTAGATCGATTATGATGGTGTCTGATTGGAGGGAAGTATCAGGTATATGGTACATGACAATGTTTTGTTTAACAAAATGAGCTATGCTACATTTTTTACATTTAATTTGAGACCATTGTCCTTGCACCAATTGTTAACATGGTCTTATCCATTTTGTAGCAATTATGAGTCACTGGAAGACTGAACAACAATACCCAATTTACAGTTGTTTCCAAGCTTAGACAACCATAGGCCAGGAGTGTTGGCCTAAAGGTCTGAGAAATGGATGCCAACTATAAGAGAGCCCGACACTGAGCCCTGTGGTATACCGCTAGTAACTTTTTGCTTTCAGAAATGGCACTTGTGAATCTAGCCACAACGGCTCTATCAGACAACCAGTTAGCGAGCCACCATATAACATAAATATTCAGATTTACAAATTTGTCAGTTATGCCTGTATGGGAAAAGTTTCAAATGCCCTGGCCAGGTCTAAATATGCTGCAAGTACTGCAAAACCATGATCCACAGCTACAGTTTGGTTTTTAAAGTTGTTAATGAGGTTGAAGAGGCAGGACCTTCTTTTGACAAAACCGAACTAAGGATCCAGGATCGAGAGATTTTTATTGAAATCTGAGATAATACTTGTCGCTCATTCGTCTCTAATAAATACAACAAGAAGGCCTCGGGTTTTGTTCAGATGCTTTAATACATACAAACACATCAGGATGGATAGCAGCATCATTAAATATGAACAAACTAGTTAACAAACAGTGCTTACCTACAGACATGCTTATATCTCAGCAGCTAACTTCAACTGAATAGGGTGCCTAAAGGTGCTGCAAGTTCCTGCCCGAGTTCATGTAGGATGCAGTTTGGGATGTTATCGGCTCCCATGAAGGCAGTATTATTTGCTCCCTAGAGAAAAGGGGAGGGTGGCAGGTACTCGGGATGCCCTGTTTTACTGATGGGGGGACAGAGGAGTGAAGTTTTCACTGAACCGGTCAGCCAGCAGATTGGCTATATCTACAGAGTTTGTGTATGTGGTGCCCTTGACCACTAGTTCTGAGCAGATCTGGGTGCTTCCCTTGAGATTGTGGACATATGTAAAGAAAGCCTTATGACTGCTTTTAGTAGATGTGGCCAGTTTGGACTCAAAGTTTGCTTTGGAGGATTTCACTAGTGCTCTTATTTGCTTGTTCAGGCTAAGGAAACATTGCTTCCAGTTAAACACCTGCTCCTTCTTGGTCCTGGACAGCAATTTTTTCCTTTTATTATAGAGTTTATTTATTGTAGATGTCCAGCAGACAAGTTCACTCTTCCTTGAGGAGGAGGATTTCATCCCGTCTGGTATTCCTGATTCTATGCAGCTATATAAATGCTCATATAGTACTTTGGTGTAGGTTTGGACATATGTGCCAGTTCCTGTGGAGGGGGAGGTGGCTGTGAAGCTGTTTATACCTTCCCTCAGGAGGTTATAATCAGCTTTGGAGAAGTTTTTTTGTTTGACTCTAGCTGGGGGGGGGGGGGGGGGGGGCGTACATGGTGACTTTGAAAGTGACTGCTTTGTGGTTGGATCTTACCAGGGATGATGACACCGAGGGATGCTGCAGTGGTTACTCATGCTGGTTAATACCAAGTCCAAGATATTTTCACCTCTTGTGGGGGTGTCAACCAACTGGTCCAAGGCATTTGCATTGACAAAATCAAGGAATCTCTGTGCATTTGTGCTTTGGCATGAGTATTTCTTCCAATCTATGGTTGGATAGTTATAGTTGCCCAAGATCAAGGTAAAGGGTTGAATCTTAATAGATTCGAAGAGGTCCAGATAGGTGAAGTAGGCATCTTGAGTCAGAGTTCGAGGCCTGTAGCTAGCTATAATTTGAATAGGGGTCTTCTCAATTGTTAACTGCACCTGCAGTATTTCCTGTGCATCATACTGTTCGACCAGACTAGAGATGTGTATGACTTTTATATATATTGCAACTCCGCCACTTTTGTTTTGCTGCCCATGATTTGGGGTCAGAATGAATGATGGGATGAGTAATCTGGTATGGCTGGGATGCTCTCTGAAGCTTTGAACCAGGTTTCTGTTACTGCACAAATGTCAGCTTCTTCCAGGGTTAAGAATGCTTGCAATGAGTGCAATTTCATGTTTAGACTCCTAGCATTAACAGCATGACCTTTAATTTACATTTTGATGAAATGTTCATGTTGGTAATTTTGACCTCATAGCATTGCCTAAAAAGGCACTATGGGGGAGGCAAGAGCCTTTGCCAGAAGCCTGAAGCCCAAGGGAGACAGATGCAGGCCATCTCTGGCAAAGCATTGTGGCTTGTCAATCATGTCATCCCAGGCTGTCAGGTGCTGGATCCCCTTGGAATGACACCAGAAACTAAGCTAATTGTTAAAGTCAATCATTTTCTGTTTGTATTGAGGCATCACTCTGGGTGATGATAGAATGCTGCTTAAGGCAAGGAACATACCTGCCTGGGACACATACCCAGCAAGCTTGATCATGTCCATTTTCATATAGTCCTGGAGGCATGTCTCAAGTCACTCACTCCAACATGGACTATGAGAGAGTCATAACAGTACTTGTTGAGGGACTTAACATTGGTGATATGGCAGATTCTGGCACCCGACAAACAACTAACTGTGACTTTCTCCTTATCCAGCCCGGTGAAGGGCACATCTGTGTGCCTCACAATGGAGTCTCATATTTCTAATATGTTGGGTTTATGTTTAGGCCTTCGTGGCTATGAGACACGTGTGGACTATGTGTGGTGTGGAGTGGAGTTTGCATGCGTTTATGCCTTGGAGGTATCTTTTGTTTGGGTATGCTTTTGTTGAGGACCTCCACATATGTGGGGGTGTGTTGTGTAGGTGTGGATGGTGTTTGAGTTGTGGTGTTCATCTTGCCAACTTTCTCTGTGTCAGATTTACTGGTTTGTAGGGGAGAGAGCAATGACACTAGGTGCTTGATATAATTGCATCTCTCACAAATTGTGTTCCTAGGTGGTAGTAGTAGAGGGTTGCCCGTGTACATGAGGCAGTTGTTACACTGTCTCAGGATGCCCAGATTGACCAGACTGGCAGGAGAAAATGTAGGAAATTGTCCATCCATATTTGTCAGAAGCTGAAAGAGCTAAGAGGGTAAAGGGAAGAAGGTCTAAGAGTAGTACCACTAGATGATAACACAAGTGCTACTAAGGAAAAACTTGTAGCTGGAATACCTCAAAAAGAGTTAAAAACCATGTAGCTGAAGCTCTGGATGCAGCAGCCCTGTATCTAGACTATGCTATCAATTTTAAGGTTAAGAACTCAGTAAGAAAAAACTCACAATGAAGCCCAGATTAATCACTTACAGTCAAAAGAATAGAACTCGCAGTATGAAAAAATACAGTTAAACAGCAACTAAATGCAGTAAAATGCAGTTAAACAGTAATGAACTGCAGTAGATAGGCAATGAAATATAGTTAATCAGAAGATTGCTTTGAAACAGTAGCTTACAATCACAACAGTAACAAATGGCACAAATAAAGCAACGATTCAGTAGAATAGTGTCATCAAGGCTACCAACAATCAGTAATAAATACGGCAAACAAAATGCAGTTGAACTCCTAAGCACACGCAGCAAAATATGAAGCAGAAAGAGGTACAGTTTTTTTGTGTACTGTTTGCAACAAACACATATATTGTTGCATTTTTCAAGCTGAGAAACTCAAAATGGATCTCAACCCTGTCATTAGTATGTTCATATGACATGAGAACCAAAACTAATACTATGTTATCAGAAAAAGTGATATCTTCTATCATAGCAAAATACACATTTTTCTTGTCATGACAGGCATGTACATATTTATGCTCTTTTTGCACAATAAAATGGGACTGTCCAAGGGTCTTTCCTGAAAATGTAATAATAAGCATGTGTTAAAGCAGTAAGGAAATATTGCCTTTGCATTTAGGGTGAATTTCAGCTAAATTGTAAATTGACAAGCTGAAATATTTTCTAATCAGGCAGTTGAAAACACACTTGTATCTTCCAGTTCTCCTCACAGGAAAAGCTATGTAACATAAATATATAATGTTGTGATGTCAGGCCTAAAAAGATTATGTTTTTATCTATAAAACATCTTTTTATATGACAAAGAATACAAAATGACAATATAATTTTTTTGGCTTCCTTATGAATTGTTGTATCCAAGCTTAGATCACATCTCATCAAGATAAAACATTTCTAAAAGTTGTCTTTCTCTTTTAAAAATCAAGTCTGCAGTAGGTGAAGTGGGGACTCCCTCAAACTCCCCTCTAATATATATAAAAAACAGCAGGTCACACAATGGAAAGGTGAGAAAGCCAACATTCAAAAACTATCATTTTGAAGAGTTACATCTGTGGTTAAGTTTGAACATAAGACGTTTCTGTTTTTGCACTAACATTCAAGATGCAGGTGCTCCTCTGCTTTAAAGAGTAGGGGCTCAATTTTAAGGATGAAACATAGAGAATTATGTTGGTAACGTTCCCTGAAAATTCCATGAAAAAGTGCTGAACCACTTTAGAGATATAGACTCTTTATATACAAACAGAAAACAAACAAAAAATGCTGGTGACAAAAAGTATTTTTGAAAATGGTCAGCTGTTATGAGGTTAAAAACTGTGACATATATTGTTATAGGCAGCAATTTCACTCAGACATCCGACTCTATACTTCACAATGCTAATTTATGCCCCCAGATTGCACCTCAATTCTTCTAGACTTAAAGTCAGACTTATTTGGGAATATATACAGATATATATATATATATATATATATATATATATATATATATATATATAGGTCTACCTGATATCATTGAAATTTTACTTCACTGAACTTTAGAAAACACAAGACAACCTTGCCAAAAACAGACTTTATCGAACGTTCACATCACCGGATTTTTATTAAGGTAAAGGAGACACTTGGCTACCATGGCAAAACAAACACACACTGAAGCATATCAAACCCACCTAAGTGGGGGCTTTGCCCACCCCCCCAACTAAATATACCAACTCTTAGATTGCACTATAGTGGGGAAAAGGGCAAATTTCTCCATGATGGCCAAGTGCCTCCTTTCCTGGAGTAAAAATGCGGTGATGTGAACATTCAATAAAGTCCATTTTCAGCAAAGTCATCTTGTGGAATTTCAACGATATCACGTAGACCCATATATATGTGTATGTATATGCATATATATATATATATATCATATACATAAACATATATATATATATATATATATATATAAACATATATACATATATATATCTATATCTATATATATATATATATATATATATATATATATATATATATATATATATATATACATATGGGTTTATATTAAAAGACTGAAGAAGTGTTTCAGTAAACACCTCTTGGTCGACACATAATGAACGAACACTCTAAAAAGCGATTTCTTTCCCTGGGAAAGAAATCGCTTTGCCATTCCTGTATGTTCGCCCCTTTCGTCACTGTAGTGCAATCACGGAGTTGGTATATTTAGTTAGGGGGTTGTGGGGGTGAAGCCCCCCATGTTGTTATGTTTTAAAGTGTGTGTGTGTGTTTGTGCTAGCGGTTTCTTTCTCAGGAAAAGAAAACGCTATTTTGAGCATTCGCGTTTTAGTGCATTCGCTCATTACGTGTTGACCAAGAGGTGTTCGTTGAAACACGTCTTTTAATATAGACCCATATATATATATATATTCACTTTATAATCTCGAAATACTGAAATATCGAATTTCAGTATCTCGAGACTATTAAAGCCGAAAACTCACAAACCCGAAAACCAAAACCGCAAAATTCAAAACCACAAATGTAAACAAAACACTACACCACACATACAAACACAAATACACCTACCGCCCGACGCTACAAAAAAGCAAAACAACACACACCTACCCTTCCTATATGCAGGAAGGCAGGCCCCACTGCACCCCCCACACCCCTGCTACTTATATATATAGTAACTCTGAGGCTGCAATAAACACCAAAAGACAGAAAATCCACCACCACACATTCTACACCCCCCTTGCACAAACACACATCACATACATACAAATACCAAAACTGACACACTCACACTCTTACCTATCTACCCTAACCCACACCTAACACTCCCCAACACACTCACATACACACAACCCCCCCCCCAAAAAAAACCCTTAAAAAACATAGCACTTACCTAACGCGCCATCAGTACCGTGGGTTCAAAATTTCCAGATTCGATATTCTGCAGTTTCGCTCAACTGCAGATTTGACAATCTGGTCTCGAAATACTGAAATTCGACAGTTCAGTATTTCGATATTCCAAAGGGAACCCAAATATATATATATATATATATATATATATATATATATATATATATATATATATAGGGGATATAAAAGGTTTATTCACTCTTGTTAAAATTCTAGGTTTTTGTGATATTGAGACCACAATAAATCATTTCAAAACTTTTCCCACCTTTAATGTGACCTATAACCTGTACAATTCAAGTGAAAAACAAACAAATGTGATAGGGGAAAAAATATAAAAAATAAAAAATGTACAATACGCTGGTTGCATAAGTGTGCACACCCTTAAACTAATACTTTGTTGAAGCACCTTTTGATTTAATTACAGCACTCAGTCTTCTTGGGTACACACCTGCAATCAATTAAACAGACTCTGATTAAACCCCAAATAAAGTTCAGCTGTCCTATTAGGATTTTCCTGACGTACTCAGTTGCCTGCTACAGCAAAAGTCAGAGAGCTTTGCAAAGCATCAAAGGGATCTCATTGTTCAAAAGGTATCAGTCCAGAGAAGGGTACAAAAAAATTTTCACAGCATTGGTTATACTATGGAACTCAGTGAAGACAGTCACCAAAACGTGGAGAAAATATGGGACAACACGGACGTTGCAAAGAACTGGACGTCCCTCCAAAATTGATGAAAAGACAAGACGAAAACTGGTCAGGGAGGCTGCCAACAGACCTACAGCAACACTGAAGGAGCTGCAGGAATTTCTGGCAAGTACTGGTTGTGACAACAATCTCCCGTATTCTCTATATGTCTGGGCTATGGGGTAGGGTTGCAAGACGGAAGCCTTTTCTTACACAGAAAAAACATCCAGGCCCAGCTAAAATTTGCAAAACAATACATCAAGTCTCCCAAAAGCATGTGGGAAAATGTGTTATGGTCTGATGAGACCAAGGTTGAACTTTTTGGCCACGATTCCAAAAGGTACGTTTGGTGCAAAACAACACTTTGCATCACCAAAAGAACACTATCCCCAAGGTGAAGCATGGTGGTGGCAGTATCATGCTTTGGGGTTACTTTTCTTCAGCTGGAACTGGGACTTTAGTCAAGGTGGAGGGAATTATGAACAGTTCCAAATACCAGTCACTTTTGGCCCAAAACCTTCAGGCGTCTGCTAGAAAGCTGAAGATGAAGAGGAATTTCACCTTTCAACACGACAATCACCCGAAGCATACATCCAAATCAACAAAAGAATGGCTTCACCAGAAGAAAATTAAAGATTTGGAATGGCCCAGTCAGAGCCCAGACCTAAATCCAACAGAAAATCTGTGGGGTGACCTGAGGTGGGCTGTGCACAAGAGATGCTCTCGCAATCTGACAAATTTGGAGCACTTTTGCAAGGAAGAGTGGGCAAATATTGCCAAGTCAAGATGTGCCATGCTGAAAGATTCCTACCCAAGAAGACTGAACGTTGTAATTAAATCAAAAGGTGCTTCAACAAAATATTAGTTTAAGGGTGTGCACACTTATGCAACCAGCTTATTGTACGTTTTTTATTTTTTATATTTTTTTCCCTTAACAGATTTGTTTTTCAATTGAATTGTACAGGTTATAAGTCACATTAAAGGTGGGAAATGTTTTGAAATGATTTATTGTGGTCTCATTTTTTTATATCAGAAAAACATGGCATTTTAACAAGGGTGTGTAAACTTTTTATATCTACTGTACATATGTATATATATATTTATATATAGATATAGATATATATATATAGATATATATATATATATATATATACACACACACACACACACACACACACACATATATAACACATATATATATATATATATGTGTGTGTGTATACATATATATATATATATATATATATATATATATATATATATATATACATACATACATACATATACTTACGAAGAGAATATATACATAGTTAGAGGACTGAAGTAAGCATGTAAGGAGTTCCGATGATGATCTGAAAAATGAGAAAGTACGCCCCTTTCTGATTCTATGATTTTAAAACCAGCACTGTAAGCATTTCCCATCTGGTCATACACTTGATATAAGATTTATCACTTCTAACACAGAACTCTATCGACCCTTACCCATGCTTCCCGTCATTCCAAATTTGAAATCAATATGATTATCTAGGAGCCGTAAACAAACTTGAATGACTCCTCGTATAGCAACACCTGGCAGAACAGATGAACTATTTGCAACATGGTGCACAATACTTGCTAACACAGAAAATATTAAATATAAAGTACACTGAAACTACTTTCGGTATTTGTGTCAATAACCATGCTTTTCACGTGTTTTCTGTTTAGTTCTGTTTCATTTTGCCTGCAGTCCTTATTTTACTTGATATTGTTACTCAAAAATCCACTTTAGTTTTGAGGAAAATACCATCTTTTCTTTAGAAACACAGTGATGGTGTCAAGTTTTACACATTTCTTTTACTGATGCGGAATATCTAAAGCAAACAACTAGTATTCAGCTAAGTGAGGTAGGATTAATCTAAATCAGAATCAGAAATGCATCTCAGACAGACATTTTAATTCTCTCAGTTCTTTTTAATGCAATGCAAACGATAAAAAAATATATAGAATACATGCATGCCTTTTGCAGATGACACCAAAATCTATAAAAAGCTGAATACACCACAGGGAAACAGAAAATGTGGAAACACCTAGAAAATAAGTTGCCATGGTTACAGCAGTTAGAAGTCTATCTGAGAGTACAAACTTGGTCATCATGAGCATAAAAGGCGAACACAAGCAGCCAGAGGAACAACAACAAATGTACCTTCTCATAAGCAAGAAGAAGGACAAAACCTGCAAGTAATCATAAAAGGTAACCTTCAGGTAAAGAAGCTGTTCAATGAGGCGTAACACAGCATCTGCGGGATGCTGAACTCATCAGAAGCATCAGTAGCAGAGACAGACTGACAGGCGATGCTACCACTAAACAGAACATCTGTAAACCAATCACTTGTTGCCTGAGTCTAGTTTAAAATGTTGGATTCAGCGGGAACTGGGGCTCCACAAGAAAAGCATTGCCGTGTATACTACAAGCCATATAAAGCCATTTAAGATTTATACCATCCTCTTTTGTAAATAATCCAAGTCCTTCCTATACAAATCCTAAGGGGGAGCAGCAGGTAAGTAAAATGAGAAAACCATATAAATGCACCCCCTCACTTTCACAATTGTTCAACTTTAAATGAAATGCAAGTGAGTGACAACTAAATCATAAAAAGCAGGTATGACCTAGTGAAACTAGACACCGTGCATTAAAACTGGAAAGGAAAGACAGAAGGAGACATAAAGGGGAACTGTAACCTGGTGAGCCGTAAGCATAAATACTCGACTCTTGGCAACAACATCATCGATGTACAGGCTATCCCTGCTAATGCTCATCAGGGAAAACAACCATCACAGAGAGCCAACTAATATATTAGCAATCAGGACTAACTGCGAGTCATACAAGTAAATGAATGACTGGTTCAGAAGATTTGTGGTATGCAAGGAAAGAGGGAATAAATTGTTTGACGTGAGTTAAATTAGGTAAAATATGACTACAGGTATGCAGTATTTTCTTCTCAAATAATTAATTCATTATTTGATTACATGCTTAATACAATAAAGAGTTGTGGGTAATTCAGTACAGAAAGAAAAACTAATCCTGAATGAACCACCAAACCATCACACACACACACACACACACACACACACACACACACACACACACACACACACACACACACACACACACACACAAAGCAGAGACATACCTGGAAGCAATTTAGAAGATCACCAAGTCATCTGGAGAACATCACTGGGGTGGGGTAGAAAACTGGAGAACCTAGTAAACCTCCTTGTGTATATAAGGAGAAGACATGTGGACTCTGACAGAAGGCATCCCCAGCTGAGGAATGGACAGAATATGAAACAATGAGAGGCAGCAATGCTAACTGCATCCCACTGTACATTTACTTCCTGAAAAGAATCAGCAGACTATGTACCCCATCCAAGAACAGTGTGACTTTAAATGAAGTAAAACAAATAAGGCTATCCTTCAGAAAAAAAATTAAGAAAAACAACCAGATGTGTATTTCTCTACTTTGCTTCATAACATTTGGACTACAATTCATACAAATCAGATGGGTAGACTATATGTAAAGTCTTTATGAGAGAAGCTGAATCTTGTAATTAAAGTGGAAAGGACACAGTCATGATCACAGAATCATAGGATCATAGGAGATTACTAGGCTATCGACCTGTAGGTCATTTTAAGCCTAACCATTTCATCCCAATGTAATACCATAGAAATGCTAGTCAATACCCAAGATTGCATTTAGTGATGACTGCCCATGCCCAGGAGAGTTGTGGGCTCTATCCCAAATAAGAATTTAAGGTGCCCCATCCACTCGTCCATGTTCCTCTTGAACAGTAGAAGATAAATCTGTCCTTCCAGCATGTCCTATTTCAGTCGCAGGCCATATTTAGACCCCTGGAATGGGTAGCCATAGTCCTTTTTGATTTACAGATATGCAGCAAGTTCATTAGGTTTGAGTCATGGATTGCTCTGTAGGCCAGGTATAAGTCTCCCCTAAGAAGTCTGTATGCTACGGAGCACAGTTACAGGGACTTTAGTTGGTCTGTGCAAGGCACATGCTGGAGCCCCCTGATCTTCTTTGTTAGAAACCTCTGAGGTCTCTCTAATTGCTGCAGTTGCTTAGTATGGTACATGCCAAATGGGACATTATACTCAATTATGGGCCGGATAAGTGCCAACTATAGGGGGGTTATAACTCCTTTTGCTCTTGAGGCAATGCCTTTACTAATCAAGTCTGCTACATTGAACATTTTCCTTACTACAATAGACCCATGGTGGTCGAAGTTAAGATTGCAGTCAACTTGTGATCCCAGGTCCCTTACCAGTTCATGGGCAATTAGGGTATTGTTGTTGATTAGATAGTGTGAGGGGACATTGTTTGTGCCAAAGGGAATGATGATACATTTCTTTGCATTCAGTTTGAGACCATGACTAAAACACAGGTTGTTGGTCTGCGTGAGACACTCCTGGAGTATACTAACATAATTTGGGGATTCAGTGATTGCACCTAGTTTGAAGTCGTCTGCAAACTTGGTCAGCCACAACCCCTTAGTTTTGACCGGAATTTCTGAGAAGTATATGCCAAACAGCCGGGGGCCCAACACTGACCCCTGTGGCACCCTAATGGTAACAGGTCTGCTGGTTGATGTGGAGTCACCCAGTTTGATAGTGTGTGTCCAGTATGTGAGCCAGTTGGCAACCCATCTTACAACAAAGGGGTTTACATTTAGTTTGCTAAGTTTATTGGTAATGCCTGAATGTGGGACTGTGTTGAAAGCCTTTGTAAGGTTGAGGTATGCTGTGTGCACAGATTTGCCCTCATCAATGGCCGTAGTCACATTTTCAAATAAATCCACCAGATTTAACAGGCAGGATCTGCCCTTCATAAAGCCGAATTGGGTAGGATGCAAGATTTGGAGGTCACCTATGACTTTATTTATGAGGTCCATAATGATATGTTCCATGGCCTTAAAAGTGAGGCTGTTAAGGCTTATGGGTCTGTAATTCCCCGGGTCCATTGCCAGGCCACCTTTGTGGAGGAGAGTAACTGCTGCTGTTCTCCATTCCACAGGAATACAGGCTGTGGTTAGGCTATGATTGAAAAGGGTACTTAGTGGTAATGCTAGTTCATGTTTTAGCCTGTTTAGAAGACAGCCTTGGATGTTGTCTGGTCCCATGGAGGCTGTGTTTTTTGCCTTGGATAAGGCTTTGAGGACCTGCTCTTCAGATATGTAAGGTTGGGGGGAGTCTGGGGGAAGGATTGTTGTAAGTTAGGAGGGATAAGGGAATGAAATTTTCACCAAGCCTATCCGCTAGCAGGTTTGCTATCTCTGTGGAGTCAGTGTGTGTTATACTGTTGGCCACTAGTTCTGCACATGCTTGGGTCCTACCTTTTAGGTTATGTACATAGCTGTAAAAGACCTTATGGTTATCCTTGGCTGTACTTGCTAAGCTTCTTTCAAAAGAACCCTTGGAGGTTTTGACAAGTCGTCTTATTTGCCTGTTGAGGCTGAGAAGGGTGCTTTTTCATTGTCAGGGCCTTGCCTTGTTTTCTTGGACAGCAACGTTTTGCATTTACTGTAAAGTTTGTTGATGCTGGATGTCCACCATGGCAGCTTGTTTTTACTTGGGGCACTGGATTTGATTCTTTCTGGTACAGCCAAATTTAAGAACTTATGCAAGTGATTGCACAGGGCTAGTGTAAGCTTCGGCACTTGGGGTGGGGCTTGGAATGCATTTACACCTTTACCTAGGAGGGTATCATTTGCCTTCGAGAAGTTTTTTAGTCTGATTTCACCCTTTGTGAGTTCTGATGTTAGTGCCACCTCAAAGGTGACTGATTTGTGATCGGTTTTAACTAATGAGGATCCGACGGCTGTTGCAGTGCATTTGTTTTGACACTTTAGTGAGGACCAGATCCAGAATGTTTGTTCCCCTTGTTGAGGTATGGACAATTTGCTCCAAGGCATTTGAATTAACAACGTCAAGGAACTTTTGCGCTAGCGAGTTAGGGCTAGCATTGGTTTCCCAGTTGATGGTGGGATAATCGAAATCCCCCATAACCAGTGTGTTTGGTAAAATCTGAATTGTCTCCAGTTTGGTCAGGGAGGCTTCGTGGGCATCTATAACTGGCTATGACTTGAATAGGGGGTCTTACCCACTGTAGCTCCATGGAGTTGTCCAGTCTAACTAGATGGGAGGTGAATTTATCTGTAATATCGAATGAAACACCGGCTCCTTTGGTTTTCACACATTCATTTCGCGGTCTAAAGGTGTGGAAGGCATTGTAGCTTTGCAAGGCTAGGGTACTCTCTGATGCCCTGAAAAAGATTTCTGTGACTGTGCAGACATCTACATCTTCCAGCGATAGAAGTGCTTCCAGGATGTGCAGTTTTTGGTATAAGCTCCTAGCGTTTAGCAGCATGACCCTTATTTTGTTGTGATTGGCAAATTTCACGTTGGTAAGTTTGTTTTCAAGACTTTGCCTAAAAAAGGCAGTATGGGGGAGGCAAGAGCCTTTGCTAGCAGCTGAAAGCCTAGGGGTGCCAAGTGCAAACCCAGTCTCTGGCAAAGCAGTGAGCTTTGTCGACCATGGCTTCCCAGGCTGACAGGAACTGGATCCCCTTTGAATGACACCAAAAACTGAGCCAATTATTGAAATTAATCTGTTTTTGTTTATACTGTAGCATCATTCTTGGTGAAGGTAGTATGCTGCTCAAGGCAAGGGACATACCTGCCTAGGACACATACTCAGAGATGATACATTCATATTTTGATTCACTTTTTGGATTTAGCTCTTTCAGTTTCGCACATTTACAAATAGCTGGGGGTGACCTCAGTAACAAACTAGAACCAGTTATAGTGAGATACTTTTTTATACTTACCCCCAAAGAGGCAGCCTGAAATGCTTAACAGATGAACAAGTACAGTGAAACTGTAAATATATAAAGAACAAGGAGTCCAATATCAAATGACTTTGTCTATTATTCCCAAGCTAACAGCAGTTATAGCAGAATGGACCACTGGCTAATTCCATACTAAAAGTTCACAAAGAATTGAGATCTTGGCTGGGTATGTTCATCTGATTTCTGACAATTCTGTAATAATACCCAAAATATTTAGGCCACCTATCTAGACAACAAGGTACACCCTTCTGCAGTCAAAACTGACAGCAGCAGAATATCACTTTATCCAAATTTGTTAAAGTGAATTATAAAATTAAAAGTGATTTATATTCAAAAACATGCATGCTGACTGGACAGAGCAATCAGACTGCCAATTGTAAGTCGATGAATATCCAATGAATTGAATCCATGTGTCTGTAACCATTAAAAACATAGCTAGATCTACCATGTTCTCTGCTCCACAAAGCAGAGAAAATAAATCCAACTATTACAAGGTCTGACATCCAGATAATATCCCACTGAACTGCAACTAAATAATGTGATGTCCCTTACTATCCTGGGTCAGTAACTATGGAGCTTCAATCCCACTACTGACTCCAATGTGAGACTGTCACTTAAACAGGAGTAATATTTCACAACTTTCCCCCTAAGAGCCCAACAGGAACTCACCCTACAATCTGGGACTGGACTGTATACTTCTGTCCACCCCTAATGTAACTCCTTATTACACACTGTTCTGATCTGTTTAAAACTTTCATTTAGTGGCTACAGCTAGGAACTGTAATTTTTCCCACCCACCCTCCCTAGTGTTGTGTGTTCTTATACTTCCCACCCTCCCTAGTGTTGTGTGTTCTTATACTTTGCAGTTGCCTGCCCATACTGTATATTTGATCTGTGCCACTCCTCCCAGTCTAGTGTCATTAGTTCAATCAATCTAATAGAGAACATTTGTGAAGGCCAACACACTCAGATTCTTAACCTTGAATTAACTTCTGTTCCAGCTTTCTCCATTTTCACTTTTACTGGAAAAAAAATTCTAAGCTTGCTTCCCCCCTTTCCTGTGGCAGGTCTTGTCCAGATACGGATTTGCTGTGTCCAGGACTGTTTGTGGGCTCTTAAGCCCCCCCCCCCCAACTTAACTGGGGTTAAACTATTCCTAGCGCCATAGAGTCTGTTCTTCAAAATTTCCCTTGCAACTAGCCAGCTTTTTAGTTTTAGCACTCAAATTTGTTTCTTTGAGCTCAGCACTTGTTCAGAACTCACTGTAAGCACTAAATAAGTTACAAATTACTACAGCACTCAACTTTCCTCACTTGTCTAGAGGAAAACAGTTTTTAGTACTTAATAAATAAGCAACTATTTAGGCATGTCTAAAGGTCAGCTCCCGGTGTTTTCTCCTGTCTACCTGATGAATCTGGGCATCTTGGGACAATGCAGCAATTGCCTCATGTACACAGACAACCCTCTCCTCCTACCACCCAACACTACGACCTGTGAGAGATGCACTTATATAGCTAAACTGGAAGCAAAGCTCTCTTCACCAAAGACTGGCCTAGACAGTCAAGAGGAGAAGGTAAACACTTGCACCACACCAAACTCATCACATAGTCCCTCAAAACGTACAAAACCACAACACACACACACAGAAGCACAAAACACACACCTACATCCGCAGAGGCTCTCAGTACAAATCTGCCCAAACAAGAGAGATCTCCAAAGCAGAAATGCAAGCAACCTCCATCCCCCAACACAGCCCAAATGACACATAGCCCACATACTCAGTGTGCCACTCAACTACAGCCCATAAGGCACAACATACCCAACACTCTAGTCATGGGTGACTCTATAGTCAGGCACACTGATGTTCCACCCACCAGGATAAACAAGGAAAAAGTTACTGTCAGCTGCCTGTCAGGTGCCAGGATCTGCCACATAACACACGCACTCAGGTCACTCCACAACAAGTACAAATATGACACTGTCATTGTCCATGTTGGTGTGAATGACCTGAGACGTATCTCCCTGGACTACATGAAAAGAGACATGGAGGAGCTTTCCAATCTTGAAGCCCAGGCAGGTATGACCCTAGCCCTGAGTAGCATCCTGTTATCACCCAGAATGATACCACAGGACAAAATGATTGACTTTAACAATTGGCTAAGCTTCTGGTGTCATTCTAAGGGAATTCAGTATCTGTCTGCCTGGGATGACATGATCGACAGACCATGCTGCTTTGCAAGAGATGCCCTGCACCTGTCGCCCTTGGGATTCCGGATACTGGCAATGGCTCTTGCCACCCCTATAGTGCCTTTTTTAGGCAAGGTTCAAATGACAAATTCACCACCGTAACAGGTACAAGCGAGCAAAATCTGAGGGTAATGCTACTCAATGCTAGAAGTCTAAACCTCAAAATGCACTCACTCGAGGCACTCCTTAAAATGGAGAACACTGACATCTGTGCAGTGACAGAGACCTGGTTCAAAGCTCCAGAGAGCACCCCTGCATTACCAGGCTATAATTCATACCACACCTTTCGGCCAACAACCCTGGATCGAAACACTAAAGGTGGAGGCGTGCCCATATTCATTAAGGATATCTACATCTCCAAGCTAGTTGCTCAGCATAATGCATCCGAGATTATCCAAGTTCAACTAACTCTGGGCAAAACCGCAATCCAGATTGTAGCTTGTTACAGACCCCCCACCATGCCCCAGGATTCCCACTCCTCTTTTCTTGATACACTGGAAAATATTAAGGTACAACCCAACACTCTAATAATGGGTGATTTCAACTACCCTACCATTAACTGGAAAAACTACTCATGTACCAACTCTTTTGCTCAACGTTTTCTGGAAATCATTAATTCCAACGCCTTGAATCAACTTATCCACACCCCCACCAGGGGCAGCAATATCCTAGACCTGGTCATCACCAACATGGGTGACCAGTGTTCCACACCAGAGGTCAGCTCCTCATTGGTCAGATCTGACCACAAGCTAATCACCACAGACATCCACATCCCGCTCCCACATCCCATTAGGAAAACAACTGTAAAAAATTTCTCCAAAACCAACTTCACGCTTCTTAAGACAGAAGTGGTAAACTTCACGACACCCATGCAGATGGACAATAGAGGTACAACTGCTGAATCCTACACAAATGCACTTTATAAGCACTTACACGAGTGCATGGATCGTGCTATCCCTAACAGAACCAATATGCTATCCTGCAAAAAAAAGGAAGCCAATCTGGTGGTCTTCTGCCATAAACAAACTCTACAACAGAAGAAAGAAACTGTTGCAAAAAAGAGTAAAATCTCATGATTGGAGGAACTCCCTGGTTAGCCTCAGTAAGAAGCCGAGATCCCTCATAAAATCCTCCAAAGCTAGTTATGAAAACAAAATCGCCACTGATTCTAAAGACAACCACAAAGCATTCTATAGCTATGTCAAGAATCTCAATGGCAACGCTTTCTGGAATTCATAAACTACAATGCCCTGGATCAATTTATCCACACCCCCACCAGGGGTGACAATATCCTAGATCTAGTCATTACCAATATGAGTGACCGGTGTTCCACACCAGAAGTCAATGCCTCATTGGTCCGATCTGAACATAAGTTAATTACCCTAGATATCCACATCCTGCCTCCACCCCCCATTAAGGAAACCATGGTAAAAAAATTTCTCCAAAGCCAACTTCATGCTTCTTAAGACAGAAGTGGTGAACTTCATGACACCCATGTAGATGGACAATACAGTTACGACTACTGAATCCTACACAAATGCACTTTATAAGCACTTACATGAGTGCATGGATCATGCTATCCCAAACAGAACCAAGACGCTATCCTCCAAAAAAAGGAAGCCAATCTGGTGGTCCCCTGCCATAAAGAAACTGTACAACAGAAGGAAGAAACTCTTGCAAAAGAGAGTAAAATCCCACGAGTGGTGGAGCTCCCTGGTCAGCCTCAGTAAGAAACTGCAATCCCTGATAAAATCCTCCAAAGCTAGTTATGAAAACAAAATCGCCACTGATTCTAAAGGCAACCACAAAGCATTCTATAGCTATGTCAAGAATCTCAATGGCAACACTCAGATCTGCTCTGAGTTACAGCACAATGACACTAAATATACAGAATCAACTGATATTGCCAACATCATGGCAGATAGGTTCAGTGCTAACTTTACCCCCCTCTCACCCCCTAAAGGGCCCATCTTTATACCGGAAGAATGCAAAGTTCCTGTAATCACGGCTGCACAGGTAAAAACCTCACTCTCCAAAGCCAAGAACACAGCATCCATGGGACCTGACAACATCCCAGGCTGCCTTCTACATGAACTACAGAATGAACTGGCACCCCACCTAAGTACGGTGTTCAATCATAGCCTTACCTCATGGGGCACCGTGACAGTTATCCCACTCCACAAAGGGGGGAGGCCACAACAGACCCCAGGAACTACTGCCCCATTAGCCTGATGAGCCTGGTCTGCAAGGCCATGGAACGTATCATCATGGAACTCATAAACAAAGACATTGGAGATCTCCAAACTCTGGACCCCAGACAGTTTGGGTTTATAAAAGGCAGATCATGTCTCCTAAACCTGACAGACTTCTTTGAAGTAGTCACCAAAGCCATAGATGAGGGTAAGGTGGTTCACACAGCCTATCTAGATCTCGTCAAGGCATTTGACACCATCCCACACTCTGGAATTATAGATAAACTCACTAAACTAGGTATAAATCCCTATGTCACAAGATGGGTTGCCAACTGGCTCACTGACAGAACCCACACTGTGAAAGTAGTAGACTCCAAATCTGACTTCAGACCAGTGACAAGTGGAGTACCACAGGGTTCAGTCCTGGGTCCTCTCCTGCTTGGTATCTACTTCTCTGAAGTACAGGCTAACACAGAAGGTCTTTGGCTAACTAAATTTGCAGATGACTGCAAACTAGGAGCCATAATCGAAACTTCTAACGATGTGGACATCCTACAAAAGGGCCTCACTGAGACAGATGCCTGGTGTCAAAGCTATGATCTCAAGCTCAATGCCAAAAAGTGCACTGTCATCCCCTTTGGTAAAAACTCTGTACCCATGAACTACCACACAGGCGGTAGTCTACTTAACACCGAAAGTGTGATAAGAGACCTTGGGACACAGGTGGACAGTAGTCTCTCCTTTGAAATCACATCGCCACAGTGGTCAGGAAATCCTTCTATGTGGCACACCTCATCACAAAAGGCTTCTCATCCAGAAAAAAAGAGGTCATTGTTCCCCTCTACTCATCACTCATTAGACGCATTATAGAGTACAATGCCCCTTTTGGTATGTACCTCACAAGACATCTACAACTGAAAAGGCTGCAAAAATACCTCACAAAGAGGATTACTGGCCTCAAACAGATGCCTTACGCAGGCCGTCTCAAAAAACTCCAGCTTTACTCCGTCGCATATTGCCTACTCAGAGGCGATCTCTGCCTAACATACAAAGCTATGTCAAACCCAGAGCTGTTAGACATGTTCCACTTAAAGAAATCCCAATCCCTCCGAGCTACACGCTCTGGGGACCAAAACCTTGTCACCACAATAAACAGAACATGCTGGAGGGATAGATTCCTTCCCAGAGAATTCCCATACTCTGGAACAGACTATCTATCTATGTCAAACAGAGCTCCTCATTAGCACTCTTCAAGAAAAATCTTGATGATTGGATGGGTAATAGGAAATTCACCCCGGGGATCACTTCTGTGGTTCTGCTCGACAGGGGCACAGGAAAATAATTGTCTTGGGTGGCGAAAGCTAGGGTATCATTTTGGCTAGGCTTGTATAGGCCCTAGGGCCAATAGCCTAGTACCTACCTATAAACCTATGAACACTACAGAACAATGTGGCCCAGTTTAAGACCTCTGATACACTCACACTTAGATAACTTAAATCTTACACATCCAAACACTTCTGGGAAAGCCTGAGACAGATTTCCAGCTGTGTCCCTTCCCCAAAATAATACAGTAACACTGCCAGCAATCAGTGTCTTCATGCTCTTCTACAGGGGTATCCAATTATGAAAATTAAATATTAAAACAAATAGTAGCAAATGATGTAAGCAGCCAAGCCTTCAGACTGGCCCTGGGAATTATCAAAACAAGTATAAGCACTCTTAAATCACTAAAGAAAAGCACTGATTGTCCAGCCACAATGAGAGTTAATAAAAAAATATTTACTATTGAGCAAAATGATTAAAAATATAAAACAGTAATTCCCAATAAACAAACAGAACTCAGTCACAAGGAAAATTAAATCAATACTGTAGG
>NC_056735.1:409195393-409295393 GCF_019279795.1 Protopterus annectens | reverse complement strand
GTGTACTGCAATGTTAAAATGTATGATTCATTTTCACTGTTGCGATTTTTTGGAGGGAAGGAGGGTAAATGGGCAACCTCCTGAAGAATGCAGAAACATTAAATTCTGAGCCAAGACTTTGAACTTGAAATTATTCTTATCCTCAAACTGCAGTAAATCAGAAGTAAAAATAACAAACTATGAAGGGAGCAATGCCCCCTGCAATGGGGAGAAGCAAAGCCTCTCGTGAAAAAGTCTTTGAAAAGTTCCTCACAGAATAGCACATGTTTTTTTCATTTTTAGAACAACTGCTTTGTGAAAGCTGAAAGTACTTCATATGTATGTAAACTTAACTGCTTTTTTAATTTCTCCAAGTTGTTTGGGTTTCTAATACCATGACTGGAATGGATCCCATTCCTAACTCAAAGTATGATTAAAGTTCATGAAATTAGTATTGTTTCAGTCTTTCATGTTAACCCAAAATGCTCTTCACAGCACCCACAAAGTGCCTAGAATTGAGTCCTTCTGCAATATCAGTAACATATCTAAATACAACTGTAATTTTTTTTTTTATCAGACACATTGCTCCCACTACTACTACTGGAACTGTCTGGGTATCCTTCTTCCACATTGCCCTCTTTTCTGCCTGCAAATCCTGACATTTTACAACTTTGTCTCTCTCTGTATGTAAGACACTGTAGTCACTGGGTATAGCAATTTCAATGACCAATGCTACTTTTGTCTTCTTTTCGTGGACTGCAGTATCTGGTTTTCTCACATCTATTTTTTGAACTGTTATTAAAAGGTGATTTCATGTGACATAAACCTCGTCATTTTTTATAATGCTTTGTGGCTCACATTTACACTGTTTCACAGTTACTTCAAAATTATAATGGTTGCACAATCCCCAATGCAACAGTCTTGTCACATTATTATGCCTTTCAGTAAACAGACCTTCTGCCATTAGTGTATCACACCCAGCAACATGACATGCGACTGTTTCCAATTCTGTTTTACAAAACCTGCATCTGTCTGTTTCTCCTACATGCTCAATGGACTTTGTAAACCAACATCTAAGTAGTCCACTATCCTGGGCCGCCAATAATAACCTTTCTTCTTTTGGTTTAAATTCATATCTCCTTAACCATTCTTGTGTTAGATCCTAATCAACATGAGATTGTTCCAGGAGTTTTCTTTACTTAGAAATGTATTTATGCATTTTCCACATTTCTTGCCTCCTCATCTGATCATTCACCTTATAATATTTCCTTTATTTAATAGTACATTCAGTTGCGGTCTGATTTTTATCTACTTCTGGTTTGATTTCCATCCCCACTTGACACCTACATGCTTTTGCTAAACTAGGCAGGGAAGTTATCTTCAACTTGTTCTCCTCAGGTTTTAAAACTTTCACTATGTTTGGATCCTGTGAAGTCAGCAAATATGTATGCAGTCCTATGATTACAGGTCTATATTTGTAATTAATTTTGAGGAGACCCATACCTCCTTCGGAATGCGAAATATATAATCTTAGTATTCACTGACTTTTATAAATCGTTTGATTAGCATGAAGCATCTTTCTTGTTTTCTTGTCTAACTGATGAAATACCTTTTGGGGCAAGTCAATCACCTCAAAGCTGTAAATTAGAACAGGAAGAGCAAATCGGTTTATAGCTTGGACTTTGTTCCTACATATCAGGGCTGTTTTCAGTAAAATATTCCTTTCTAAGCTTTTTTCACATTTGTTCATGTTTTATTATTGATCCTTCATCAATTCCCAAATATTTATACACTCCCTGCTGCTCAAGTTCTTTTATATCACATTCCTGTTCCAGACTGATATTTTCTTGGTACCACAGCTTTTCTGATTTAAAGGTTGCTTTTGCACATTTATCAAGACCAAATGGCATTCTTATATAATGTGAGAAAGTTTTGATTACCTGCAGTTGTGTTTCAGTTCTTCATCTGATGAACTATAAAACGTTAAATCATCAACAAAAAGATGAGATTTAGACTTCGTTGTTTTCTAGCAGCCAAATTGTAGCCATGACTTAATCTGTTAGGTAGACAGCTTAATGGGTTAAGGACAAGACAAAAGAGAAGCGGTGACAAAGAGTCACCCTGAAATATACCCCTTTGAATTTTTATCCCTGGAATAATAATTTGTCTTTTATCATAGCCTAGTTCCAAAGTGGTTTGCCACCATTTCATTGTCACTGTAATGTAACTGATCAATGTAGGGTGTATCTTATACATTTGTAAACACTCTTTTATACATGAATGTGGGATGCTGTCAAATGATTTTTTGTAGTCTATCTCTGCCATGCTTTGATTCTTCACCTTTTTACAATTCTCCATTATGACCTTTTTTAACAATAAATGATCCTTTGTTCCAGATGACTTTCTTTTACTACCATTTTGTTGTACTGCCATGACTGAGCTTTCTTCTAAATGACTATAAACACTGTCAGCATCAGTTCAGTGTATAGTTTACACATCACTGGAAGGCACGTTATCAGTCTACAGTTTTAGGGTATCTTGCAGGTTCACTCTTAAACTGTAGTATCATTGTTTATGCTGTTAACAAGCTTGGCATCTGTTTGGGGTATGCACATAAACAGTTCTTACTCATGGCTAAAGCTTCATATAAAGACGTTTACACATTTAGTTAGAAATTATGTACTGCATCTGGGCCTGGGGTTTTACAGTTAGGAGCTTTTCTTAATTTTGTTTCAATTTCTCTGGCCATTATTTCATCCCATTTCATATCCTGCACATCTAAGCTTCTTATTCTTTCTTTTATTTCTTGTATCCAATTAGCATCTTTGTTATGTTCCACAGGATCTTCATAGATATTTTTCCAAAATGTGTTTATTTTTTTCTAGTGGTGCTTTTGTTCCTTTTTGCCTTGTTTCCCCAATTCTCTAGAAAACATTTTGGATCATCAATAAATTGCTTATTTTGCATTTTCTTTTCTGCCTGTGCTGATATCTTTAGTTTATTACTTGCAAAAGTGTACAATAGATCCTGATCTGTTGTGATAATATGCATTGCTTTTACCACGTCTGAGTATTTTTGTTGATCTATTCCCTCTTCTGTACTCTTTTAACAGTGACACTTCTTGTCTTAATTGCTTTATAGTTTTTCTCTAGTTGATACTTCCATGATTGCATTTGATTTCTACCCTTCCTTTCCCTTGGTGCCCCATGTTTTTTGTGATAACACTATTCTATTCTATACTGGACAGCGCAGTGGTGCAGCGGTACCATTGTCACCTCACAGCAAGAGGTTCTCCAGTTCAATTCTTGGCTGGGGTGCCTTCTGTGCTGAGTCTGCATGTCCTCCTTTCATTCGTGTAGGTTTCCTCCGGGTACTCCGGCTTCCTCCCACGTTACAAAGACACATGCGTCTGGAGCGTTTCTCCCAGGGCCTCTGCTGAAAAATGGCTTTGTTCCAAGTCGGACTTTCCTGGTAAACAAATGTTAAATAAATAAAAATCAAATAAAACTTACTTCTGTTATATTGCATGATTTTCTACAAACAGTCTTGATCACTGCTCTGTGTATGCTGCTTAATGTCACTGAAATTATGTTTACATTTAAGTATACCGGTTTTGTTGATTCAAGTAATCATTGGTTTATCCTACCACTAGTCTTACTTCCTGTTTAACTTATACCTGCCTATTTATTAACTTTTTTGACATTTTTTTTTAAATTGTGAAACTGCTTTTGCTCCGTGGCCTACGTCATGGCTGAAAATGTTCTTTTCGACCAGTGTAACTATCTGGTTAACAGATATTCTAATAAACAAACACATTTTTAATAGCACTCTGTAATTTGGATTTCAAAGTCTGCTTAGTGTATTTTCCATCAAGGATGCTTTAATGAATTAACATCTTGATTTATTCATTTCAGCCGTAGAAATGATTCTGTGTTCAGGTCTGTAGAACTTAAGCAGATGAGTGAGATATTTGGTCACAGACCATGATATTACATATCTTGACAACTCCAAATCTGCAAATTACAAACAGCAAGAAAATATTAATTTAAAAGTACACAATACCCCACATGCACATCATGCACATCTGCCAAAAAAAAAAACACAATTTGAAACAATCACATCAGCCAAAAAAAAAAAAACACAATTTGAAACAATCACATCAGCCAAAAAAAAAAAAACACAATTTGAAACAATCTCCCTTCCTCTCAGCAATGAAGGCTTTCCCCAAGGTAAAATTCCAGGCTATAATGCACAGCCTAGTTATTATTTTGAACACGTTCACATTTGTAATGTTCAGCTTACTATTAATTACCTCCTCTGATATATGAATCTCAAACCTGTGCTGTCAATGGATGACCTATTAACCATAGTTAAAAATGTTTACCAATCTGTTTCAAATGGGATACACCGTGAATATAATCTTCTATATGAGTGAACCAAAAATAGCTATTATCTTTAATAAAATTCCATGTTTCATCAAAGAGTATGAAAATATTTTAACAAGATCACAAAACTGTTAGGCTAAGGATGTCCTTGACCCAAGGATGCAACATCATAGTACAATTAGAAATGTGGGGGTGCAGGGAACTTTCCCCTGCAAAAACACTTCAAAATTGACAACAGCATTAACAACTTGATAATTTCTTGGGGTCTCCTTTACATCATTCTTATGGCTCTGCTATCCAAGGCCCCACGCCTGCCTGCTACTTCGATACCCTCTGGACTTGCTCTATTACTCCACTGGAGCTGGTTGTGGAACATAAGGGCATCCTGGGGGCCTCAGCCACTTATGCTTGTTGGGGGGACTTTTTGTTTATGCCCTACACATTTACCCTTCCCTCACAATGCCTGTGGTTATGTCCAAAGGACGAGCATGCAATGTGGAAGTGGTGGCACATTGCCTCACCTCCACAGCAGCTTAGCCATGTCTACACCTAGCTCCAATTTAGACAATGCCTCCTACCATGCAACATCCCCTACCTCTAACAAGGATCACCGCAGAAGCTGCCTACCTCACCACCCTCCCCTACAATGGTAACAACCATCCTTCCCTGTCAGTCACCCAAGCTGATACTTAATCCCAAGTCTCTTGGGCCCAAGTCAGGGCTTTATCAATCTAGGCCACCAGAGCAGCCATGATAACTTGACAGTTTTGATGATTTTGTCAGGTTAACAAACCTGAGGATCTGCAGTGTAATACTCATTGGTGCAATGTTCAACTACGGAGTCATTTTAAATTAAGCAAAAGTGACCATTACACCAAAGCATCATAAACACTTGGTTTTCTTTGGCATTATACTTTTTCCAGACAACAGGAAAAAAATTGTTAAATCAAAGTCATATACATGAAGCTGGTCTTATTCTGTAGCTGTGGTGGCTTCTAGATATTTGAGGAGCTTTGGTTTTGTAATCATTTTGGTCAAAATACAAATAGATGTCAAGAACCACAAAGTACAAATTCTTAAAATGCAAAAAATAAAAAAAATCTAAGACAGGTAAACTGATTAAGGCAGCAGCAATGTTTACATCGAGCAACACTGCTGTCACTGAACTCCACTGCACGAGTAGGTTGTTGTGATTTAACAATGCTTACCAGCCTAAGACTAGCATGTACTCGGACTTTTACTCCACCAGTTACCAGAATTTCATCAGTTACATTGCTGGAAATTACAGCTGACCTGGGAGGTTAAAAGTCTGCAACTCCCAGGTCAGTGACCTTCAATTCCATAACTCTTAGTGGCTAACACTCCCAAACTGCACAGTTCTTAACTCCATTATACACATTTAGACCTTAACATCTTCTAGTTTCTTACACAAAAAAATGACAACATTAACTTTTTTTAGTCCATAACACTTACAAAAAATAAAGGCATAGAAAACAAAACAAACCAAAAAAAGGTGAGAAGACTACAAAAAAAAAAAACAGTACTAAACTACTGTTGTTATATTTTGCAACAGACAGTCCCTTTACTGCTGCATCTTTTAATTCTTTCAAAAAATCAACATCTATCCTACATACAGCTTATGAGTCATGTGAGTACTTAATTATGTGCTAAAGTACATACTCATTACACACAAAACTACAAAAAAAATAAAAAATGTATGCACATGGCACAGCAGCTATAATACCTTAGCTGGATGAGAAAAATGCAGGCTTTATTTCTTCCCAGACTGCACATTTGACCCATTAGTTTTTGTCCTAAAAAAAAAAAACCTGGCTAGTATGGACATCTTGACTACTTGGAAGAGAACTACAAAAAAAAAACTTAAAAACGTATGCACATGGCACAGCAGCTATAATACCTTAGCTGGATGAGAAAAATGCAGGCTTTATTTCTTCCCAGACTGTACATTTGACCCATTAGTTTTTGTCCTAAAAAAAAACAAACCTGGCTAGTATGGACATCTTGACTACCTGGAAGAGAACTACAGGTAGAAGAAAATATGCAGCAAGATTTCCTAGGAGGCTTCTTATAGAAGGCAATATTAGAAGAGTTAGACAGCAATCTGACACTTTAAAAATACAATAAAGTGAAACGATGAGAAGGTTGGGGAACAACATGTTATTTTCAGAAGAAGCAATCACAGTGGAAAATGAGAAAAGAAAGCAGACAAAAACCCTCAAGCTAACGCACTTTGTGTAAATGAATGGAAAACTGATTTAAGCTGCTGGTGAGGCATGGCTGATTCATATATCTGAATCAGGTCACAGGGTACAAAGACATATGTGACTTACACACTAGTATGTTCTTATATCTTACTACATTCTTGTTGCTTGATTTTATAAGCAGTTTGGAAGTACTGCAAAGCACGAAGCAGAAGGGACATTGCAGCCTAACAATTTTGCAAAGCAGGAAGCTGAAGTTACTAGCAGAACAGACGAGAGGGAGACCACTCACTGAAAGGATACATTCTAACAAAATGAAGTTAGGGTATATGGCAAATACAGCACTTACTTAAGCTGAATTCTAAACTGTCAAGTTTAAATAGAAAGCCTCAGAAATTCAGAATTCTAAGCAGCAGGTTGTTAATGAGAGGAAGAAATTTAACAACAAAGATTTCACTAGCCTAGTTAAAGACAAGGAAGCAATGCCTGATCAGAGTTCTAAATCCATATTCTGTCAATCTAAAACAGAAATCTCAAACAAGGGAAAACTCTAGGAACAAAGGTATCTGTAGGCAAGGAAATATAACACTGAATATAAATCTTCTGCAGAGAAAGAGCAACCTAGAAAAAAACAAGAAATTTATAAGGGGTGTTCAGTCACTCTGAAATAAAGGGTTAGCCCCATAAAGGACAGATTCTGGAGGAGGTAGCACATACTTAGAGACAAGATAATCTCGAACAGAGCCCTAATGATATTTCTGGCAAAACAAAATAAAGGAGCTTTAAGCAAAGAAAATAGTTCATTAAGAAAGAAACAAAAAAAAACTAAATGAGGCAAAGAATGCAAACGACACCAAAGTACACTGGTATTAGTTATCTTTTCTAGAAAAACAGTTAGACAATGACACTCTGTTACCTGTATTGGTAAGGAAGGAGATAGTGCCTTACTGATCTCAACACAATGACCTTGAGGAAAGCCCAGAGTTAGCTGGCCTTCTGGTAAACCAATAAAATTTTACAAAAGATACAGTTAGAAGAGGCTGGTTTGAGCAGACCAAGGGAAACTGTATCTATGGCTGTAAGGCAATAAGCTGAACAAGATGTTACTTACTTCTTACACATACTTTGCTTCTTTCTTCTTAACCATACTTTGAACTACAAAGTGACTTGCTATACAGACTGCTTAAGGAAAGAAAGGCAATAATATGCCAAGTATTGGTGCCCAAGACATTAAGAAACCTAGTGGTGAGATGAGTACATAGCCATGTATTAGGGGACATCTAGGAATGGCCAAGAGAAAAGCATGGATCCTAGTGAAGTTTTACTGATATGGAATTATAACAGAAACTGTTGGTTGCCTTGAGTGGCAGAAGACAGCCTCTCATCCAGAATTTAAAATTCTTTGATTCCAATGGCTGTCATAGAAGTGGCATTTGAACATACCACAAGGGACACTGCTGGGCTAGTGGCAAAATCTAACAATGGATCTTAATACATTTTGTTGTTTTGAAAAATACCCTTAAGCCATCCCAGTACAAAAAGCTAATGTTAACTCTACAGCCATGGATCTGATCTTACTATTTTCCAGGATATGGACAATATTCAAGGAAAATACTCACTGATCTGGGGACTCCCTTTACACCCAGAATAATACACCTACTTTTCCAATGATTTAAAATTAAATAACTAAAGCCGACAGTGTGCCATCCCCAGGCAGATGAACTAATGCAGAATTTTACCTTTATGCTAAAGTCCAGGCTAAAGTTACTAAGGAATATGGCACAAACTGGGACCAGTAAATACCATAACTCCTATCTACCCATTGATAAGTGCTACAAGTCTCAATCAGATTCAGTCCTTTTGAGTTATTATAAGGCAGAAATCCTCATGGATGATCAGGAACTGCCATAGAAACTTTGGGGGAAAAAGAGAAAACCCAAAAGTGTCACAGTGAAACACATCAAAAAAGCTCAGGTTACACAGTAAACAAAAATGAAAAGAACATGCTATATAAAGCTAAAGATCAGATGTTGCCTTTGGTCACCGCTGCTGAAAACATATTTTTGGCTAAGTAGCAGAGTCCATTTGAAATAAAAGAAAAAATAAATGAGGTAAACAGATGCCAACTACATTGTTAAACAGACAACTAAGAGAAGACATGAACAGACTGCATGCATACATACATACAACTATTTCAAGCACAGGCATTAATGCCCTTCTAGCTTCCCAATATACCAAAATACTTGTTCCCACAACAAGTGTCCAGGCTCTTCTTAAAAATATCTAAACTAGTACTTGCTTTAATGTAATTTGGTAGTCTGTTCATTGCATCAGCTACTCTGTCAGAGAAACAGTACACTTCTCATTTATCTAGAATCTTCTACATAGGCTGCCTGATGATTCTCTAGTACTTTTTGACAACCAACATTCCCAGAGGTAGTTGTCTCGAAATGCCCTATATATACCTGATATATAAGATCTCCTCCTAGATATCTGTAAGAGATACTGTACAAGTTCAGATTAGTTCAGATATTTTAGTCTTTCATAATAACTTAAATTTTCACATCCATGGATGCCCTCGGTATATTTCCGCTGTACTCTTTCCAGTTTTCTCATGCTTGTTTTCTTACAGGGTTTCCATATTGTTATCCCATGCTCAAGTTTGGGTCTAATGTAACTAACAAACAATGACTTCATCATTTTTGATTTCCTAGACTTTATCATTTTTTTATATTGCCTATAGTCCAATAACTATCATTAACCAATTGGTTGATACGATTAGAAAAACTCATAGCTCGAGCTACCTATATACCCAGGTCCTTAAATGAGTCTACAGTTTCAATCATTGTGTGCTACATTAAATATTATAGTTTCATAGTATAGTACTAGGCTATCTGCCCTAGGGCATTTATAAGCCTAGCCAAAGTGTATGTGGCTTTCGCCACCCCGTGTAATGATACAAAAGTGTACAATTTAAATTAAATTTACTTTACTGTGCCTCTATCTAGCAATGACACAGAGATGACCCCCGGGGTAAATCTATGATCACCCATCCATTCGTCCAGATTTCTGTTGAAGAGAGTCAGTGAGGGGCTCTGCCTAACATGGACAGGTATCCTGTTCCAGAGTGCGGGAAGCCTCTAGGTTATGAATCTGTCCCTCCAGCATGTCCTGTTCATATTTGTGCTGAGGTTTAGATCTTTAGCTCTCGTGGCTCTGATGGATTTGGATTTTTTGAGGTGGAGCATGTCCATTAATTCTGAATTGGGCATGGCCTTGCACGTAAGGCACAGATCACCTCTGAGCAGGCGGTATGCTACTGAATAGAGCTGGAGCTTTTTCAGTCTGGCTGCATATGACATATGCTGGAGACCCTTGATCCTCTTGGTAAGGTACTTTTGGGGTCTCTCCAGCTGCTGCAGGTGCCGGGTGAATTACATACCAAATGGGGTATTGTACTCAATCATAGGCCTGATAAGGGAGGAATATAAGGGTACAATGACATCCTTTGATCTGGATGTGAATCCCTTCATGATAAGGTGGGCAAGGTAGAAGGTCTTTCTAACCACTTTGGCAACGTGGGTGTCAAATGAGAGGTCACTGTCAACTTGGGTCCCCAGGTCTCTGATTACTTTTTCCGTATTTAATGGATTACCACCTATGTGGTAATTTGTGGGTACTTTGTTTTTTCCAAAGGGGATGACTATACATTTTTTGGCATTTAGTTTAAGGCCATGACTCTGGCACCAGTCGTCTGCTTCTGTGGGACCCTTCTGGAGGATGCATGTGTCAGCTGGTGTGTCGACTATGGCGCCTAGTTTGCAGTCGTCTGCGAACTTTGTCAACCACAACCCCCCTATGTTTGCCTGCACATCTGAGAAATAAATGCTGAACAAGAGGGGTCCCAAGACAGAGCCCTGTGGGACTCCACTTGTGACTGGCTTAGAGTCTGACATAGCTCCAGCTATTCTGAGTTTGTGGGTTCTGTGTTTTAGCCAGTTTGCAACTCATCTTGTGACAAACGGGTTTACATTTAAGCTGTTGAGCTTATCTATGATGCCTGAGTGGGGTATTGTGTCGAAGGCTTTTGCCAGATCCAGGTAGGCTGTACGAACTGCTTTGCCTTCATCGATGGCTCTAGTGACTGTTTCAAAAAATTCCATCAGGTTTAAAAGACAGGATCTGCCTTTTACAAAGCCGAACAGGGTAGGGTCAATTGTCTGTAGGTCCCCAATGTCTTTGTTTATGAGTTCCATAATGATCCTTTCCATAGCTTTGCAGACCAGGCTGGTCAAGCTTATGGGGCGGTAGTTTCCAGGGTCTGTAGAGGTGCCACCTTTGTGGAGTGGGACCACTGTAGCTGTATGCCAGTGTTCAGGGACGTATCCTGTAGCAAGGCTAAGATTAAACAGCGTTCTTATGTGTGGGTTTAGCTCCTCTAGGAGTTCACATAGCACGCAACCCGGGACACCGTCAGGTCCCATGGATGCTGTATTTTTAGCTTTGCTGAGGGCAGCTCTCAGCTGGACATCTGAGATTTCAGGGAGGTTGCATTCAGCTGAGATATTTATTTTGTCTTTTGGGGGAGAGGGAGGGGAGAAATTTGCACTGAACCTGTCTGCCAGTATGTTGGCAATATCTGTGGGTTCAGTGTATTTTTTGCCGTTATGAACTAACTCTGCGCATATCTGAGGGTTTCAGCCCAGGTTTCTAACATAACTGAAGAAGGCCTTGTGATTGTCTTTAGTGTCCTTAGCGATTTTTCTCTCGAAGTTGGCCTTTGATGATTTTATTAGCGAACGTAGTTTTTTGCTAGTGCTGATCAGGGATGCCTTCCCTTTATGGGATTTTGCTCTGTCTTGCAGTAGCTTCCTTCTCTTGTTATAAAGTTTGTTTTTGGCTGAGGTCCACCAGATAGGATGCCTGCCTTTGGTGGAAAGGGTCTTGGTTTTATTTGGGATTGCATGATCCATGCATTCTTGGAGATGCCCATAGAAAGCATTTGTGAAGGATTCAGCAGTGTGGGATGTGGTTTCCACTGGCCCAGGGAGCTTGAAGGATACCATTTCAGTCCTAAGGAGTGTAAAGTCGGATTTTGAGAAGTTTCTCCCTGTGGTCTTTTGTGCTGGGGGTGAAGGTCGTATATGAATATCTAGGGTTATTAGTTTATGGTCTGATCTCACTAGTGAGGGGTATACTTCCGGTATTGAGCATTTTGTCCCCATGTTTGTGATGATCAGGTCAAGTATATTATTTCCCCTTGTGGGGGAGGTGACTAGCTGTTCCATCGCATTTGAGTTGATGAATTCCAGGAACCTTTGGGCTAGGGTGTTGGGGCTTGAGTAATGCACCCAGTCTATGTTTGGGTAGTTGAAGTCTCCCAATATGATGGTATATGGTGAGACATTCATATCCTCCAGTGTCTTCAGGAAGGCTGAATGGAGTTCCTGAGATTGCGAGGGTGGTCTGTAGCATGCTACAAGTTGTATAGCAGTTTTGCCTACGGTTAGTTGCACATGGATGGTCTCCGATGCTTCATGCATTGCCACTAACCTGGAGGTGTGGGTGTCTTTAATGAATATGGACACTCCCCCTCCTTTTGTGGTTCGGCCCAGGTTTTGGGGCCAAAATGCATGATATGAGGTATAACCTGGTAGGGCTGGGTGCTCTCAGGAGCCTTGAACCAGGTTTCAGTTACTGCACAGACATCGATGCTCTCCATACTGAGGAGTGCTTCGAGAGCCTGCATCTTCACGTTTAGACTTCTGGCGTTGAGCAGCATTACCCTTAGTTTTTTTTCCTTTATTGTTTTCTAAGGTGGTGGGTTTGTTTTTTGAGCCTTGCCTAAAAAGGCACTATGGGGGTAGCAAGAGCCTTAGCCAATATCTGGAAGCCCAGTGGTGACAGGTGCAAGCCGTCCCTTGCAAAGCAGCGTGGCTTGTCCAGCATGTCATCCCAAGCAGACAGACATTGGATCCCCCTAAAATGACACCAGTAATTGAGCCAAGTATTAAAGTTGATCATCTTGTCTTTGTATTGTGGCATCATTCTTGGTGAGGGCAAGATGCTGCTCAGGGTCAGGGTCATACCGGCCTGGGCTTTCTCGACTAGTTTAGACCAGTATGTATACAGGCTTTGCTGTATTCTGGACTGTGGTGTAGTTCCTGTGTTGTCCATTGCCTTACTTGGATAGTGGGAAGTTTCTTTGGGAGTGGGGAGCCTTGAGCAGCCTATCTGTCCCTGAAGGAGTGACCTCAGCACAACAGCTTGTAGTAATTGGTAGTTTTGGACCATTTCCAGCTCTTTTGAAGTTCCCTGTTTAAAATCCGCATTTGCGCAGCTTTGCGCGATTGTGCGCATAGCGCAGCGCCGGTTAAACAGGCTTAAACTATTCCTGACTCCGCCAAGTCTGCACTTCAATTTTTCACCTTAAGAAAGCTCTACTTTCAACAAAATCAGTCTATTCGCTTTATCATAAGCCTAGCACTTGCTCCTAAAACCTTTCTTTTAAGTGAAGCACCCTTAAACTAATGTAAGCACTACATCCACCTACAACCCGTGCTAATACCCACTTCCCTTCAAAGTCCTCTCTCTGACCCAGTTACACATCCCCCCCTTATACTATTCTGGCATGTCGAGCGGTATATTACTGACGTCCTCTCCAGTTCAGCTGATTAATCTGGGAATCCTGAGACGATGTTGCAATTGTCTCATACACAGACAACCCTCTCCTCCTCCCAACAAACACAAACACATGTGAGAGATGCAACTATATAGCCAAACTGGGGGCTGAACTCTCTCAACACAGGACTAGCAAGACCAGACAGGAGGAGAAGGTAACCACACACACAACAAACCCAGTCGCACATAAACCAACCACAACTGCAAACCAAACACACAGTAACACAAAGACATACTCGGAGGCTCAAATAAAAAACTTACCGAAACAACAGAGGCTCCCAAAGCAGACATCCAAGAAAACACCACCTCAAAACTCTGCACAAGCAACACATAATACACAAAGTCAGTGTGTGCCAAACAATCACAGCCCTTAAGGCGAAACACCATGCCTGATACACTAGTAATAGGTGACTCTATAGTCAGACACACTGACGTCCCGCTTACCAGGCTGAACAAAGAGAGGGTAACGGTGAGCTGCCTGTCGGGAGCTAAGATCCGCCACATAACACAAGCACTCAGGTCACTCCAAAGCAAGTACAAATATGACTCCGTCATTGTCCATGCCGGCATGAATGACCTGAGACATACCTCCTTGGACTACATGAAAAGAGACATAGAGGAGCTCTCTGATTATGTAGCCTTTCAATATAAGTCTCGCACATCTCATATGCTTAGTTTTTGATGTATTTATCAGCACATTATTCTCCTGTGCCCAAATGGTCAATTTAGACAAGTTATTTCACAGACATGTCTTATTCGTAACACATGTAATTAGTTTACCCAATTTCAGGTCATCTACATATAGGCTGTAGAACACCTCAGATGAAAATGTTACATCTGAAAGATGCAATCTAAACAAGTATGGGGCCTAGGACAGAGCCCTGTGGGACACCCTGACTGTAACCAAGGATTTCACCTGTCCAGTTGCTGTATGATACTTGCCATATCGTATTTGTAAGCCAGGCAGCTATCTATCTTATCAAGACTACATCAATACCTAGTTGTACTAATTTATTGATTAGTGTTTTATGTATGATCCTGTCAAATGCTGAAGTTAAAGCTATATAAATTATATCACATCACAATTTTTCATTCATAGCTGTTATTATATTGTTATAGGACATCATGTTACAGGTGGTAATAGATCTACTTTCAACATATGCATGCTGATATATGGTTTAAAGTCCGAACCTATCCCATTTTGACAATAATTTATCCAATGTTACCCTAGCCATTATTTTTCCTCATCATAAAAGTAGACTTAAGGGTCTATATGACTCTGGGTTTGTCCTACTCCCCTTTCCCTTAAAGACAGGTTTAATAAGCACATGTCTCCAATCTTGAGGAATTTGCCCATATTTATATAACCTAGTGAATAATAGATATAATGGTACTGTAAGTTCTTGCTGAAGAGTTCTCCATTGTTACTAATTCCGTCTCCTCCTTGCGTTGTTTGGATCCAGTTCGTGCAGTTCTTTTTCTTCCTATACAGTAATATTTGCTCTATCAATTGTTACGAAGGCCAAATCTTCACCACCATTAGTCTTATTAATCCCACTGTTTTCATTGTGAATTAAATTCTCATCTAGCTGTCATTGTAAATCCATAGCTTTTGCCATGTAATCATACCTGTCTTTCTCTACTTTTTTCTTACAGTAATGTTCTTCAATCCTTCTTTCACCTACCCCTTGCCTCTTTTTTCTACCCTCTCTTTTGGAAAAATTATGCCTTCTTCTGTAGACTGAAGGTTTTCAAATAGAAAAATATTATCATCCCCTGTAACCTGTGTGTCACATAACAAAGCAGTGTCCTTTTTAGTATGTTTTCTCTTTACTTTACAGACATTAATCAGTTTATTTTTCTTTCTTGTTATTTGTCGTGAACTTCTTTCCATTAATTGCATGCTAATTTAAGGAATCCATATTCAGCTTCAAATGAATAAAATATTGTAAAAGAAAAGAATAATCAAAATCAGTACCACAGAATTCAAAGAGAACTTAAATCAACTTCTATAACAAAAAAACACACAAGCAATATACAACTAAATACTAAAGTACAGTAAAGTTGTTCTAACCGTACAATTTCTACAAGCCAAACAAAAGTTGTTATTCCTTTATGTCACTGTCGCTCACAGTCGCATTTCTTTTAAACAGTAAAGATCAATAAATCACAAACCAAGGTAGTATTGTTTGGATATACCACACCAGCACTCTGAAACCACTGAAGGAAATAAAAACTTCAGTATTGGCTAAGCAGCAATGACAAGTGATTCTGGTACAGACGGAAAAGTGTTATATGCTGCTGCAGTACAGACAGACGATACTTTTTTCTGTTGCTTGGACAGTGTGTGTGTTTGTGTGTGTGTGTGTATATATATATATATATATATATATATATATATATATATATATATATATGTATGTATATATACGTACACACACACACATGTATATATATATATATATATATATATATATATATACACATCTACACATACAGGTTTACCCTTTTCCCCATTGGTGTGTGATCTCGGAGTTGGAATATATAATTTACAGGGGGTTGCCCCCCCTGCAAAAAGAGGCACTTCTGCATTGTGCAGTATGTATGTACTGCTGAAAACTACAACACCCGTTGCTGTTCTAAAAGGTGCAGGGTAAGGCATATGTCGAATAATGACAAATTCAAATTATCTGCATTAAATTTGACATACTGCCTTTCTTCCTCATTTTTTGGTGTTGTGATTCACGTGAATGAATTCTCAATTTTGATCATCATCATCATCATATTTCGGCTTTTCCCGTTAGGGGTCACCACAGCGGATCATCTCTTTCCATTTCTTCCTATCCTCTGCATCTTGCTCTGTCACACCAACCGCCTGCATGTCCTCTCTCACCACATACATAAACCTTATCTTAGGCATTCCTCTTTTCCTCTTACCTGGCAGCTCCATCCTTAGCATCTTTTTCGCAATATACCAATCATCCCTCCTCAGCACATGTCCAAACAAATGCAATCTCGTCTCTCTTGCTTTGTTTCCAAACTGTCCAACATGAGCTGACCCTTTAATATACTGATTCCTAATCCTATCCATCCTAGTCACACAGAGTACAAATCTTAACATCTTTAACTCTGCCACATCCAGCTCTGACTCCTGCCTTTTTGTCAATGCCACTGCCTCCAACCCATATAACATATCTGGTCTCACTACCCTCTTGTAGACCTTCCCTTTCACTCTTACTGGTACCCGGCTGTCACAAATCACTCCTGACACTCTTCTCCACCCATTCCACCCTGCCTGTACTCTCTTCTTCACCTCTCTTCCACATTCACCATTACTCTGAACTGTTGATCCCAAGTACTGAAACTCGTCCACCTTTACCAACTCTACTCCCTGCATCCTCACCATTCCTCTACCCTCCCTCTCATTTATACACATATATTCTGTCTTAGCCCTGCTGACCTTCATTCCTCTGCTCTCTAGAGCATATCTCCACCTCTCCAGAGTCTCCTCAACCTGATTCCTACTCTCGCTACAGATCACAATGTCATCTGCAAACATCATAGTCCACGGGGCCTCCTGTCTGATCTCATCTGTCAACCTGTCCATCACCACTGTAAATAAGAAAGGACTCAGAGCTGATCCTTGAAGTAATCCCACCTCCACCTTAAACGGATCTGTCACTCCCACTGCAGTCCTCGCCACTGTCACACTACACTTGTACATATCCTGTACCACTCTTACATACTTCTCTGCCACTCCCGACTTCCTCATACAATACCACAACTCTTCTCTAGGCACCCTGGCATATGCTTTCTCCAAGACACACACACATGCATACATATTTATTTATATATGTATATATATATATATATATATATATATATATATATATATATATATATATATATATATATATATATATATATATATCTATATATATATACACACACACACACACACACACATATATATATATATATATATATATATATATATATATATAAAATGCATTATATATATATGTATATATATATATATATATATATATATATATATATAAATAAAATACACACACACACACACATATATATATATATATATACACACACACATATACACACACACACACATATATATTATATATATATATATAGATATTTATATTTTTATATATATATATATATATATATATATATATATATATATATATATTTTTTTTTTTTTTTTGTTACAAAATAAGAATATGCTTTCAGAATCGTCTAGCAGAACAATTTTAAAACCTTAATAACACCCTACTAAGACTAGGCCAGAAGAAAAGATCAACTTAAAACCCTAAGGAAAACCTGAATCACGAAGAAAGTTCAAGGAGAAAAAGAAAAATGGAAAGAAACGTCATCTGTGGATAATTCTAGAGTCCAAAAGTGAAGGGATAGGCCCACAGTGTTAGTCTCAAAACCTGACAGAACAATCAGACTCTTTAATGATTTTGGGAAGCTGAACAGCATTGCAAAATTTGACAGATAACTTACCAACACTTGGCATAGGGTAAGAGAAAAGTTGGGAAAGGAAAGCCTCTTAACTAATCAGGACCTGAAGAAAGGTTACTGGCAAATCCCTTTAACAGCAGAGGCTGCAGAAAAGGCAGTCTTCTCAATACCAAATGGATTATTCCAGCATAATGTTTTTCCTTATGGGCTACATGGTGCCCCAATAACATTCCAAAGATGAATGAAGAGGTAAAGTTATGATGCAATTTACTTAGACAAAGTTGCTATACATTCCGAGAACTGGGACTCACTTCTAGCTAAGATCCAGGCTACAGTACCCCTTCCTGCAAGACTGTGATTGCCTCCAACACTATGGAAGGCATGACAAAAGTTAAATATCTCAAATATTTCACAGGAAGAAAAATGACTGACTGCCGCTCAAGAAAAATAAAAAGAAAAGAAAACGTAAAAGCTGTAAGAAAATGTCCTATCCCAAAAAACTAAAAAAGAAGTGAGGGCATTTTGAGAAATAGCAGGGTCTTATTGGAAGTTTATGTCCTATTTTGCAACAACTGCAAGCCCTCTCACAGATCTGACTAATGGAAAAATGCCCCTCAAACCAAAAGGGGCACTAGAAGTCCACACTGCCTTTATAAAGTGCAAGGCAAGATTACATTCAGAGCCTGTGTTAGCATCTTCTGATGAATAAGAGGTCAGGAGCAGTGTTCTCACAAACTTTTAATGAAGAACATCATTTAATCTGTTTCCTCAGTGAGAAACTAAGCAAAGCAGAGGCTAGGTGTTCAGTTCATAGGTTCATAGGTTGATACAAGGCTATCAGCCCTAGGGCCTATACAAGACTAGCCATAACAATTCCCTGGCTATTTCTTCCCGCACTATTTACTTGTGATTTACAGTGATCAAAATAAAGGGTACTTGCTCCCCTACAGTATAACTGTTGGGGAGAAAATTCACTCTAGTAAATGTCCCAAGCTCTGTATGCGGGCCTTAACTAAGCAGCCATTTTAAGTTCAAAGTCTAGGACAGCCCAGGCTCAAACCACCACAATGTGCATGAACTGTATTGAGCACATAACCCATCCAATAGATATACAACTGACAGTTTCAAGTTGGCAAGGTCAGTTGTAGCACATTGGTGGTTCTAACCAAGCAGAAGACTACAAGTCACCCAAAATGTGTATACAGTGCAAATAATGTTTAAAGCAGTGTTATGAAGAGTCTGTTCTAATTAGAGTGGTGATTTTTTAAAAGAATTAAATGTTTGTATTAAATTGCGGCGACTTCTTAAAAAAAACAAAAAGACACCTGACTGCATCACTGACAGTAGGCTCAGGAATGTAGCAAACAAATTCCATTTTGTACTCACAAGCTCCACTTAAAAATGGAGACATCTCTCAAAATGCTGCCCCTCGAGCACTTAATAAATGCAAGTACTTCAGCTGTTCCCCCTAAAACTATTAAAAATATTTGTTTTCAGATTAGCAACATTGCACTTATTGTTAAAGACATTCACTCAGTCAACTGTAGACATAATATGACCTGAAAAAAGCGATGTTGATGTCATGCTCAGGAAAAAAAATGCACTTAGTGGAGTACGCTTAGCTACACCCCTGAGCAGGCTTGGTTAATGAGCTACTGAATATAACACTAAAAAAGGGCTAACAGAAGCCCAGCCAGACAGCATTTTCCCTTTCTGACACAGGACAAAGCTTCAGGGGCAGCAGCTCTGGGAGTCAGAATCAAAAACAGAGAAGGAAGATTTTGAAGAAGATGCAAATTGTTACTGCCAGTGGAATCTTGAGAGATAGAGAGATAACAACAGAGATTACTTCCCAGCAAATAAGACTGATTTAAAGGTACCTGATGTGAATTTTGGCAAATAAGACTGATTTAAAGGTACCTGATGTAAATTTTGTTACCCCATGATACTTTGTTTTAAGTTAGAAGAACCTGCCTTATTTTTGTAAACATATAATAAACTACATTACTTTTATAAAGACTGGTGGTCTCAGCTACTTGAATTTTCCACTATACAGATATATAACACATGCAAGAATGCACATGCCCACACACACAAAAGGCACATGCGTATACACACATATATATATAGGTTTACCTTCATATGGCTGAAGCGCACATCTGCAATGGCAGATGTGCAAAAAAACATTTTCAAAAGTTCATAATGACGACAGCAAATTGCCAAATTCACAACTGAGAGCAAGCCAGTGTGCATTCGTTCATGTGAATTTGGCATTCTGAGTGCAGATCGCACTATAGTGGGGATTGGAAAACACGTACCTCTTCCCTCACTGTAGTATAATCTCGGAGTTAGTATATTAAATTAGCAGGGGGTGTGAAGGGTGCAGGAGGGCTTGTTGCCCTGCATGATGGTGTTTGGAGACATCCGGAAATGTTGGGTGTTTCATGACATTCCCGGAATGTCGAATTTGTTGTGCAATACTTTCGCTGTTTTCAGCACTCAAAAGTGCAGTTTCCAACAATGTGAGTTATTTGCGACCTTGTAAGGGTAAACTATATATATATATATATATATATATATATATATATATATATATATATATATATATATAAAATGTATATGTGTGTGTGTGTGTGTGTGTGTGTAAAACAAACAAACCAAAGGGTAAAAAGGACAAACAGACAAACCATTTAGTAAAAACTGTAAGGAAAACCCAAACAAGCAAGAGTTTTCACTGTGTGATACCCTAAACATTCTGTAGTGTAGACCAATGGGATATAAGCAAATGACCCATTCAGGACATCAAGTGTTTCAGCTATATGTCTGTCCATGACTTTTTTTTTAACTTTTAAAGTATTTATGGTTACATTCAAGACTATAAAGCCAAACCACACTAGCTGTGGACATGCATGTTTTGGCCTTTTTACTGAACTCATCAGAACAGCATAATTTGATAGTCTGGATAAACTTCACAAGCACAGGGTCTTTTAACCCTGCTGATGCCCATAAAGATTAAAGCACTTGTAAACGATCCCAATTAACATCCAAATCATTTTTTTTATTTCAATCACAGAAATGACTGACTATACTAAAGCTGAATATTTATGTGATGGGAATATTGTGTTTGGGTGAATTTTTATAAGTGGCTGTCCACGCTGTGGTGCTTACTGGTGAGGGTAGGGTGCACTCGGTACTGGATGGCACTGCCTATGCAATTTTTAACAGTGCACCAGCAGTGATTCTAGTCTGGAGGGAGATAACTACCTTCTTTAAGTTGGTGCGACCATGGAGCTGCTACATGCACATCTGGGGGGAGGGTAAAAAGGGGTTCGAGCCCCCCCCATAAAACAGTATTTTGTGCAATCAGGATGTTCTGCTTTTGTGTGTGGGGGGTGATAGTGTTATGTTCAATACAGAAGGAAAAACAGCTCACACTAAATGTATCACTTTTGGTGCGCTTTTTTTTCTTCTCTACGTTGTACAACCAGAAGGATAGCATTTACAAGTAGAGAGATGTAGTGGGAAAGCCCCCAACAATGGTGTACAGGGGGATCTATCTACTGTAGTTTCGTCAAGGTGAAGATTCAGTTGTTATCTTTAGTCTGGTTCAGGCTTCAGGGAAGGTACACTCAATGAGACACAGTGAAACCAAACTAACCTAACACTAGTTACCCACACCACAGTCAGCAATAATGTACACACTGCAAATTATGACTAGTCTAACACCCATCTCAAGGATACTCTTAGTGGCCCATCTCTACACATTCCCCTCCAGAGCTACACATATGGCTCCTGGTATGGACTTACCAGTGAAAGAAATACATCTGCACTCTACCCTTTCACCAAGCAACCAAATATTCTACCATCTTTCACCACAATGTTTTCACATTGTACTGCAAGAATGGCTTCAAATGTTGTTATTGTTCAAATATTTTTCTAATTCACATCTCTGTAGATTGATTTACATACAAGCCATCATACCACAGATTTTTGACTCACTGTTCATCAAAAGATAAAATTCGAAAAAAAAAAAAGCAGAAAAAAACTTTTTTAGGGGCAAGCCTCCTGCTTCCCTCATGTGGGAGATTCCCTCTCCATACCCCCCTAAATTATACATACCAACTCCAAGGTCTTACCACAGTGAAGTAAAGGTGGGAAAAGTGCACAGTTGGCAAGTGTAACCTTGCACACTGTGGAAAAACTCACTGTGGTATTCAATTTTTGACATAAACTTCAAGTCTGAAAACCCAGCAACAACTCATAGGGAAAGTCCTTTAGAATTTAGAACCATCCTCAAACTGTATAAACTCTAGCATTTCAGCCTCACCATTTTATTTATTTAAGTTTTTTTTTACTGGGTAGGGCACTCTTCTCATTGGACCAATTTCATGTCCATCCTGGTGGTACAGAGATACCAAATAAGTCTACAAAACAGCACAATCAAATAGATATAAGGTGCAATATGCAATTAAAGAACAGTAGTGCAGCATGCGTACAGTGAAATCGGCAAAAAATAGAAAAATTGATGAGTGTTTGGTAAGTAAACAATAGTTGCTAAAATTATATTTTGAATACAAAGTATTTACATTATATACAAGATATTAAAGCCTTTCAAGGATAAGCAAAGCCATTGCTGATGGTAAAGGACTTAAGGGAATCACAGCCTAAGTGAGAGAAGGTTAGGCATATTATCAGGATTAAAGCATTTCCTAGCTGCCAGTTATCTGCATACCATTATACAAACTTAAATTACAGTAAAATGTTCCTCAAACCTCCTGTAATAAAAAGACCCATACTTACAAAATGGTGCAAGTTGGGTTCTCATACCAAAACAAGTAACTGAAAAAGCAAAATAACAAAGACAGTACCAAAGATATAAGTTATCCAAACATGGCATGCAGTGAATACGTCATCACCTACTTAAATACTACTCCACAGCATGTTGTAAATAATTGTGGTGCCTACGTCATATATATGTGTTATTCAAGAAAAATGTCCAAGAAATCCATATGAAATACTTAAATCCTTAAGTATGTAAACTCAGCAATCTAATATCCATCTGTCCTTATAAAATGTAAATATTTTGTGTATTTAATAATATTCCTTGGCATGGAATCACGAACCATATTATAACATGCACTACAATCACAATCGTATAAGGTCCATCTGTCATTAAACAACATACCTTTCATATTTAATAATATTCCTCAAACAAACAATAGAGGAGGATCAAACCACAGTCACACAGCTTGGTCAATTACACTACAAGGGATCACACATCCTCTTACAATGCACAGTACTCTCTAATTACAATGATAAGAAAACAAGAATAGATTCATTACCTGTGCAGAAAAAAACAAAAAGTGGACAAAAGATGAACACTAAGCCAGTGTGAAATGATACAGATAAAAACAAAAATATGTTAAAGAAATGCAAATGTATACACCAGAATGCAGCTGCAAGAACACACCATGCATTTTACAAAATATAATATGATAACATTTATCTAAATAACTCTCATTCAACGAAAGACAAAACATAACCTATCAATTTTTCATTATAATTATTACAAAAATGAATCTGGGGGGAAAAAATATATACATATATATATATATATATATATATATATATATATATATATATAAAATTATGGCAATGTCAGGTCCTACAGTGGACATGGGTCATCAATCCAAATTCAAAAAGGAATGCTCTAAGACCACAATCCTTCTCATGAACAAAGGTAGCAACTTGGTGGTTCTGTAAAAGGATGGCATCTGGCAGAAGCTTGAGATTAAGAAACAACTAGCACCATAAAAAGACAAAGAGAGAGCAAGAAAAGAGGGGTTTCCATCTCCAGGGGTCAGAGCAGCAGAGGTGGACAAAGCAAAAACTGATAGGACAGAACAATCAGACTACCAAATCACACATGTTCAGGTAACTGCCCTGGTGCACCAGTGGCAGTTCTACATCAGGAAGTAATCAAGACTGAAAACTTAAAAGCAAGTCTAGTGCAAGCAGTGACCTGAGAAACTGGACCTTGATCCATAAAAACTACAGTGATGCAAGTTTAATTTCTCAAACTGAAAACTGCAGCTGTGGCAGGGAACATGCAAAATTGTCTTCTACAGCAAATACCTTCTACTGATGCAACCAGCAGTGGCACCAAAGAACTGGAAGGCCTGCAATAACTGCCAGGCTTGGGGACACATCATGAAAGGAGGCTAAATTCAAAAGGGAATAAAGACAATCAATGGAATGGAATTTCAGTGGGTTGTGTGTGCACCTTTAAAACTACTATAAACTGCAGCATATGGTGATGGTGGACAATTTACAATAACAAGGGTTCATATATTAGGCATAAATCCAGTCCTAAAGAAACATCAGGAAGACAATAAAATGCCCAACTTAGTCTTCATAGAGAAAAGGTCAGAAGCCTAATGGGAACAACCTGGTCAACAAAACTATGTAAAAGATCAGTAAGAAATTTGCTGAACATGGACTAAACTATGCCACAGTAAACCACACAGCAAAATAGACAGGGTATGTACAACTATGAGGCTGCTCCTTACAACTTGTAAGTCAGAGCTGACTTCAGCATATACATTACTTGTTGCTCTTGCACTGTGCTATTCAAGGCTAGATTAGCTGTTATTTTATAATAAGCGATCAACGCACATTATGAAAACATTCTGGTAAAAAAAACAGTATGTTATTCAGCTCACTAAAAGCAATAATTCAGATTCTTCCATGTCTTTTGAAACTTAATACACACAAAAAGATGCTGTCACATTACCCCAGTGCATGAACCCTTATGATCTAGTGAAGAATTTCAGGGTGCAACCCTGATACAAATAATGCTGTAAAAATCATGCATGACTCTATCTAGGTCAACTACAAAAATCAGGGGTATACATGTATTATACTAGTGCTGTACATTGACTTTTACTTATTCTTCAGGATTACTTACTTCATTCTGCTCTTCCATATGTAAAATCACTGCAGATATTCACATTCCCCTTGCATGTGCTTTACTTTTAGGTTACAAATATCTATTTTTTAAAAACATTTTTAGAAAGCTAATGCAATCTTACTCTAGAGCAGGTCTGATGGCAAATGATGAACAGCTCAATTTTCAATCCTCAGACTATGGAAGTGATAAATTTAGATGATCTAACCAAGAAAAAACAGTACCACCTAGTTATATGCCAAAATCCAAATTCCTTAGGTGCACTTAAAAAATATTTAAGATGCTGAACCAGATCTAGGCATTTAAGATTGGCTATGCTACCTTAAATAAACGTCCTAGTAACACAAGAAACATCTACATATAACCTACATATAGCATACACACACACACACACACACACACACACACACACACACACACACACACACACACACAAACACACGCACATGCACACATGCACACGCACACATGCACACAACTGATATCCTTTCAAAGGGAGGAAAAGGACAGAAATAGAAAGAAACTTATTTGATTTTCAATACTGCAGTAGAGATGTAATTATCTACAGCTAACAATACCTTGCAACTCAGCCTAGAAACTGGTGAAAAACCCACAGCCACAGACAAACTGATTCATTGGATATACAAAACAAAGTCTATAAAGTTGTGTGCAATCTAAAAGCCATATCTCACCTGTTAAGATTACTGTATTACAGAGTTCTGCATCACTGAAGCAGTCGCTGATATATCCCGTTTTCATCCAACTTTTCAGTAACTTGTTAAACGAAAAGAATGAAAGTTTTGAAAAAAATATATAGATAACATAAAGTAATGGATGTCAAGAAATCTTCTTTATCCATTGGTAGCACGGTGGCTCAGTGGTAAGATCCCAGCCTCACACCTCCAGGATTCAATCCTGATCCCTAGTCACTGTCTGTGTGGTGTCTGAATGCCCCCCCCCCCCCATGCTAGCGTTGGTTTACTCTGGGCACTCGTTTCCTTTCACTTCCCAAAAAATGTGATAGCCTCCCATTTCTCAGAAATGTGTTACTTGATTGGCTACTCTAAGCTCTGTGACAGTGTGCATGCGTATGCGGTTGTGTGTGTTTGTGTGAACTCACAATGAATTCAGAGATAGAAACTCAAGCAACTGCTTTGCTGCTGTGTTGTGACATCCTAAGACTGCTAAACCTTCGTTTATCCTAAGACTGCCAAACTTTCATTTACAAGGTTCACCATTTCTTTACCCAGTCCAAACCATTATGATTAGGTTACTGCAGAAGTGACCTGATAAATAATACTTGATACATAAAAATAACTCAGAATGGTGTAAGAATATATTGTGCACCCCAGTCCCTTAACTGTACCTCTTTTTCTTTCTGTGTACCCCATCTTCTGCATGCTTGCATCCTGTAGTCTGTTCAGCAAGGTTAACTACAGAATCAGTCCTAGCTATTCTCCCTGTATATGCTTTTAAGTGTCCCAACCATTCTGGTGCAGCTATTTATTTCATAACAAGTAGAAATGATCTAGAGCACACACACCTCAACATTAATGCATTTTGCAAGGGCTGTGGCAATTTAAGGTAGGTGACTACATGAATTCTGACACCAAGACCTGCCCAGCAAGTCCAACTGCAGCAGCTATTCTGCTGGTTTACCTTCTAAGACTGCGATACATATCTTAAAACTGTGTGGTAGTCTACCCCACTGCATTGCCTCATTTATAGTCTAACAGGTGTCCCTTTAGCCTTCAACATAAATTAAGCTTTGAGCTTGATTCCTTCCTTGGCTACTGGAAAATGGAAATAATACGCAGTCAGTCTATACAACTCTCAGGTCCTTTCCTCTTTCCTACTATCCAATACCCTATATCACTGACAGATTCGGTTTGTACAGACCATAATTTATAAATAAATGAAAGTTGCAAATAAAAAAATATGCAGCAACTATACAGAAAGAAGTGTTAAGTTAAGGTGTAAATGGCAGCCTGAAAATCACAGTTTGGACATCTCTTTTTTCAGGTGTGCCCTAAAATCTCTTCAGCAAACTCTAGCATCAGCAGTTTATCATAGCAGACAGTCAGAGTAATTCACGGCATCTTAAATAAATGTCTTGAGGCTGTTTGCTTGTGGAAAGATGTCCCATTATTTTAAATAACCATATTCCAACAAAGGAATGTGAAAGAATGCCAATGAGCTGATGTTTGCATTCAGCAATATCCTTAATTTTACTTTAAAATGCCCACCCCCCAAAAAAATAGTTTTGGAGTTTTGACTTGCAAACACAAACATACAGTGAGGAGTGCTCAGTAACATGGTCTAAATAATGCTATTTCACTCATCTTCTGATCCTGCCAGGTTATATAATTTCATTTCGAGACCTCTGCCCTGATTTCCCAGATGTAGTCTCAATGAGGCAAGAGGCATGTATGCTAATCCGATCTCTGTAGTCAGATGCCAGTACAAAACTTATTAACTCTAACACGTCCACAGCTATTTTTCTGCAGTAGCAGGCATGCATCTCAACTGTCCAAATTTTCGCAGAATGTCCAAATCTTTACCTCATATTTTTGGTCTATTCCTTATAAAATTTGTGGTTTTCTGGTAAATCACTGGGATGATCTGAGGACTGAAGTCACTAAATAATGACATATATTTGAGTTGCAGACTTCGAATCCTTCAGAAAATATATGTTAACACAAACCCTGTTACTCTAGCAACTTTCTAAGTTTATAAGAGCAAGGCTTAAAATCTGTCCTTATTGTTGGGCTTTTGTCCCCCCATTTTGTCAGTTTTTGTCCAGATTTCTTGCACTAAGAAGTTGAGAGGTATGGGTAGCAGCAGGTTTACTACTCAAAAGCCGATACGTGTATTCTCACTATGGCTAAATACTGAAAGCAGCCTTAGATATAGGCCGGCAGGGTTTAATAAGTCATCTAGATGTATGCAAGCATATCTATTACTGGTAGGGGCAGCAACACGCTTGCAATGCATGCAAAATAACAGCAGAAAGAAGAAATGGCAATCCTTACCTGAGTGGACACTTGCAGAAGAAGCGCACAGCAGCTGCTCCAAGAAGCGTCTCGACAGCTGCAGCACCACCACCACATGGCGCTCATTCGCAGCATGTTTAGTAATCCAGAGGGAGCCACCAACGAGCATGCCAAACTCGTCCCCCTTTCCAACCAACGCTGCGGCCACCTCCTCCATCTGTTCCCCCGCCCCGTACTTCTCTGCAGCCTCGAGGCCAGTCACGCAGTAAGCATGTTATCACATGCTACCACGCTGACTGAAGAGGCCGCGCACTTATTTGTAAAGCTAGTGGATGGGAGCTCAGCAACAGCTGCCTGCCTCCCTTGCTCACGCACTTCCCACCCACAAAGGCAGAACAACCCACGCCTTCTGCAACACAAGTCGAGTTGCTGAGGTTGCTTTTGCTATCGCCCACGCACCGTTGCAGCTCTAGTCACCGGGGATCGCCCACGTTTGTGGGATGCCTCACGACTAGCATCACCTGACTACCCCACAAAGTGAGCTGCATAGATTGTAACTCAAGTAGGGAGGCGGTTTCGTGCATTGTGGGGGAGAGAGCTGGGCGACACTGAATTACTTTGTAGAAGCCCGGTGCCAGCGGACGATGGTCGAATGTTGCCAGACTGAGCTGTGGACACATTGTTTTAGAATGTTATTTTAATTCCACCCCCGCTGCTGCGTGTATCCTGCATGAAGTATTCTCTCACCTTCCACAGATTGGAAAACTTACGTAACATTTTCAGGTTACTCATGTACACTTAAAGTTTCCAACATATGTAAATTTGTGGAAAAGTAGAGGACACATATCTAGGTCAGTATAACGAGTACTGTAGAGAGTAAACCGCACTGCCTATAAGGACTGCAGAGTTCTCCTGTGCCTTGCTAAATAGCCTTAATACAGGAGCAGTGCACGAGCAAATCCAACCTGTCTGTTATGTTTACCTTAGAAAAAGAAACGCAGGAAAACCGTGCATTCTGTAACTTGCTGGAAATAGAAAATTGTGGTCTGCACTAAAACCAAGGTTTAAGATTAGGCATAAATATGTTGCTTATACCCTCAAAACAGTCAGCCTTAAGCTTAGAAAGATGGCAAGAGCGTCTTAAAGCTATACTTTGGAATAGTTTGTGATTTTATAGCAAATCTGACCGGTTTCTTCCTTTGCTACTTTCATTCAGTCTTTCCTTCCAGAATCTTTAAATAATTGTAGAGTTCTACAGATTGTTTCTTTTCTTAGCTGGCGACCTTTCAATGGTCTGGGGGTATATAACATGCTTGTATGTTCACACCCTGTTTCTGTTTCAGTGTGTTCTTTTGGCTCAGATTGTGACTGATAAGATTTGATTACTTTTATATAAATGTAAATTTGCCAATGTCACAAGTGACAATTCAATATAGGTATTTAAAAAAGATTCACGTAATAGAGTAGCCCTTTGGTCTAGCTAAAACAAACAAAACAGACACTTTCGAATAACACTACAGCAATGCAGATCCTGCTCAGAACACTTTTATGCTATAAAATATGCCAAGTTTCTTAATTTTTAATTACTCATAGTTGTTCTGATTGAGATTTAACACAGACTACCTGTTTCACACATGTTCAGTTGTCAATCAACAATGACACCACTGCTCTCACCCTTGCATCTCTAAAATGTAAAACACCACCTCTCACTGTGTGGAGCAAATGACCTAAGTGTAGGACACTTGCTAATATCTTCAACTTAATTAACTGAGGCTCTTAGCATGGTCAAAATGCATTATTCCATACTTGCAAAATGTTACTTTGACAAATTAATATGATTTAGTATGCAACCAGAGACGACATTCTGATTTACTAAGAAAACTGAATTTCCCAACACAATCACACATATGCACTCCTGTCTTTACAGCCGTCCTTCCAGTAGCAGACATCTTGAGTCACTAAGAATGGCACTATTCCAGAGACAGACACACACACACACACACACACACACACACACACACACACACACACACACACACACACACACACACACACACACACACACACACACACACTTGATTTGATATAGGTCCTTTTAGAAGCAGATGTAGTAACTACTACACAGTGTCAGCTACTAATATGTTTAGACCTTCTGCTACATTGTCAAACAAGTACATTGGGTTTATTATGCACTCTACTAAGTACTCATTTTGTGTCTTGTGTATAACAAAACAAGTGTCACACTACCTGTTCATTTTCACACTATTGTATTATGTTTTATTGTCATCATACTGAGTTGTACCTCATTAGGTGGAAAGTTACTCATTTTGAGCCTTAAGAATTTCATGTTCCATCCTGAGTGTTCTGTGTTCCACCCTGAGTGTTCTACATTGAAAAGATATATCACACATATCACTGTTCACATTAAAAAAAAATACTTGAGTATTTTTTTTTTAAATGTGAACAATGAATATGTGTGATATATCCTTTCAGAGTATTTTTTTAAATGTGAACAATGAAAATGTGTGATATATCATTTCAATGTAGTACACTCAGGGTATTGGCATGAGTATTTTTTTAAATGCCATACTGGCATGAGTATTTTTTTTAATGTGAACAATGAACATGTGTGATATATCCTTTCAATGTAGAACACTCAGGGTATTGGCAAGAATATTTTTTTAATGTGAACAATGAATATGTGTGATATATCCTTTCAATGTAGATCACTCAGGGTGGAACACTCAGGATGGAACATGTAATTCTTAAGACTCAAAATGAGTAACTTTCCACCTAATGAGGTACAGCTCAGTATGATGACAATAAAACATAATAAAATAGTGTAAAACAAGCAGGTAATGTGACACATGTTTTGTTATACACAAGACACAAAATGAGTACTTAGTAGAGTGCATAATAAACCTATTGTACTTGTTTGACAGTATAGCAGAAGGTCTAAACATATTAGTAGCTGACAGTGTGTGTCCAGTAGTTAAAGACTACATCTGCTTCCAAAAGGACCTATCTCAAGTCAAGTGTGTGTGTGTGTTTGTGTGCGTGTCTGTCTCTGGAATAGTGCCATTCTTAGTGACTCAAGATTTCTGGTACTGGAAGGACGGCTGTAAAGACAGGAGTGCATATGTGTGATTGTGCTGGGAAACTCTTAGTAAATCAAAATGTCTTGTCTCTGGTTGCATCATTTTTAAGTAAAAAAAAAAAAAACATGTCTTTTGCCTAGAAGCATTACCTTTCACTTGAATATTCAGTATAAAACAATTTTATCAGAAGGCTCCTAAACTAATTGGCTGTAACTATCTGGATTATCCATTTCCTCAGTTTTGCCATTAATGAAATGTTAGCTAATCTCCTTTCCCGCCAAAGAAAAGGATGCAAGAGACATTATTGTTTCTAAATGAGTAATGACCAAGACCTTTTCCTTTATCGGGGTACTGGCACAATGGACAATTACAAAAACACTCACTGTCCTGTTTTTGGTACCAAAAGAAACAACTGTTCTAACTCCATCCCCACATGCTCATTACTAGAAATCCTTCAGTTCAGCCAAGCCAACTATTTTATGTGTTAAACTGTTTATGTTTGTTAGCAAATTAAAGCATGGCTGATACTTCCCCAGGCTTGTGCATTATTTTCTATAAACTTCTCAGCAACTGTGCCCATCTGTCATGGGTTCAAACTGTAATGTCTTTCGTCCAAAATGCATAGTATTGTGAAAAGCAGAACCCTACCTCACCTATCAGAATTTAAACTCTCGGGGCAAGTCTGAACTTCCACTTTTGTAGAAAACTTAGGAGCTTAACCTTAATTTTCTGCTTTAACAAGTCCAGTTCTCTCTGGAAAAAGTAACATCTCCTTCTCCAAGATGTTCCTTAAGTATAGCTATTCCCATGTGTGAAACCTTCAAATATGTGGAATACAGGACGGGTTTTTCTATGTTCGGGCAAAGCTAAACATACACCATCATTACTGCTGGCCCCCCATTAAAGGAGTCATTAATAGTCCTGTTCATTTCTCTTTCACTGAATCATTCAAGATGTCAAGCAATGTCAGTAGGCTGTACTTGAAAAGTACATAAAGCATACAAAAGCTGTGTTAACCAAAGCAGTTACTGATGTAAGTATCAGGTCTCTGTCTAGTGGGTCCATGTAACAATGCTGTAATAGAACCTGAATTAGCACTCAGCCACCTGCACACATATGCACAAGCAAATACTTACACACCAAAGGATAAACTGTACAAGTAACTATAAGCCCTTTACACAGCTTAATCTATTTTTGAGTTCTGAAAAAAAAACCCTGTAAAACAAGGAACTTTTGGGCTGCCTAGATACCTAGGGTTTTCTCTTGGGTTTGCTGGTTTAGTCCAATGATATACAGACAACAGTTTATGCCATTGTTTTCCTTCTTATAACTTTTCCAAGTTCAGCACTACACAAATGACCTCCTAGTTTCTAAAGTCAGAGCCACGCACCTTGTTATTTACCTACTCTTTTCACTATAAGGTAGGTCATATATGTTTCTAATCGTTTGAAATGCAACATGGGGTTCCTCACTACTCTTTGTTCTTAGTTTTTCAGCAGTTTTTTAGCTCAGAGATGCCATAGCAAAGCCACTGTAATAAAATGTGCTGATGACACTATCTGCACTTTCTTTTAAATGCACATACCCAGGTAGAGTTGGAAATTCAAATACTTGTTTTTGTCTTTGAAACCAGACTTCCACAGAAAACCTTAATTCTTAATTCTTGATAAATGCAAAGCTATGCTGTTTAGTGGTAAATCATTCTCAGACAAAAGGGTAACTCTTTTAAACCAATTACGTGAAACAGCGTATGTGTGTGTGTGGGGGGTACACACCTTCAAATATCTTCACTTCCAACTAGACCAGCAGCTCACCTTTCCTCATTACATTAGTTAGATTGTGTCCAGGAAGCCAGGACGAGTCTTCTGTCCATTCTAATATACAGAGCTGTGCTGCACAAAAGTCTTAACAAGAACAATTATAGCAAGGAGCTGCCAAATTTGATGCTGGACACAGCTTCAGATGTCATCATTGCACTTCAACGGTTGCTCTGGGTAGGTTGTCACTGAAAAACAGACTCCACTGCTTCAACTTTATACAATCTACAAACCTCAGTACAGTAGAATATTTAGGTGCTTTACCTGATAATTGTAGGATGCTCCCAGAAACAACCTCCACTTTACCTTCTTGACAGCCGCAGCACCATAAATGCTTTATATAGGTCTACATTTCAAAATCCTAATAAAATCATAGCTATAAACAAAACAACCATTCCTTTATCTAAAAGTCTTTCGGCTTTTCCCAGTTAGTGGTCGCCACAGCGGAACTCCAGTCTGCTCATAACTGGCATGATTTTACGATGCCGAGTTGCCAGCCTGACACCCAACCTTCAAAGAAGGCACACCCATTCATACTCGCACCTACCTGCATGTCTTTAGCATCACTCAACTGCGGGGAGGACATGCAGACTCCACACAGAAGGCGTTCGAGCCGAGAATCAAATGGGAGAACCTCTTGCTGTGAGATGACAACGCTAACTGCTGCACTACTAGTACTGAATATTCTCTTCATTATGGAACCAAATCAAATAAGTATCATAAAATCCTTGCACGTTGTCACATGTTAACATGTTTCAAGTGAATAACTGTTCAGATAAAATATGCATATGCTTGTGTTGTCTGTGTATGAAAATTTCAATTTAAGTTTATACATAAAATGTTAAATAATGTTGAATGTTCTTTAGATATATGTGAGTTTTGAATGTTGTAGATACTGTATAGTGTAGTTAACATGGTGATTACCTGTTAAAATATAGATACCATGGATATAAAAAATGTTCACACCCCTGTTAAAATGCCAAGTTTTTGTGATATAAAAAATGAGACCACAATAAATCATTTCAAAACTTTTCCCACCTCTAATGTCACCTATAACATGTGCAATTCAATTGAAAAACAAACAAATCTGTTAGGGGAAAAATATAAAAAACGTACAATAAGCTGGCTGCATAAGTGTGCACACTCTTAAACTAATACTTTGTTGAAGCACCTTTTGATTTAATTACAGCATTCAGTCTTCTTGGGTACACACCTGACATCAATTAAAGAGACTCTGATTAATCCCAAATAAAGTTCAGGTGTCCTACTAGGATTTTCCTGACATTTACTCAGTTGCTTGCTACAGCAAAAGCCATGGTTCGCAGAGAGCTTACAAAGCATCAAAATTATCTCATTGTTGAAAGGTGTCAGTCAGGAGAATGGTACAAAAAAATTTGCACAGCATTGGATATACCATGGAACACAGTGAAGACAATCATCAAAAAGTGGAAAAAATATGGGACAACAGTGATGTTGCAAAGAACTGGATGCCCCTCTAAAATTGATGAAAAGCCAAGATGAAAACTGGCCAGGGAGGCTGTCAAGAGACCTGTAGCAACACTGAAGGAGCTGCAGGAATTTCTGGAAAGTACTGGTTGTGTACTACATGTGACAACAATCTCCCATATTCTTCATATGTCTGAACTATGGGGTAGGGTTGCAAGACAGAAGCCTTTTGTTACACAGAAAAACATCCAGGCTTGGCGAAAATTTGCAAAACAATACATCGTCTCCCAAAAGCATGTGGGAAAATGTGTTATGGTCTGGTGAGACCAAGGTTGAACTTTTTGGCCACAATTCCAAAAGGAACGTTTGGCATAAAAACAACACTTCGCATCACCAAAAGAACACCATTCCCACGGTGAAGCATGGTGGTGGCAGTATCATGCTTTGGGGTTGCTTTTCTTCAGTTGGAACTGGGGCTTTAGTCAAGGTGGAAGGAATTATGAACAGTTCGAAATACCAGTCACTTGTGGCACAAAACCTTCAGGCATCTGCTAAAAAGCTGAAGATGAAGAGGAATTTCACCTTTCAACACGACAATGACCCAAAGCATACATCCAAATCAACAAAAGAATGGCTTCACCAGAAGAATATTAAAGTTTTGGAATGGCCCAGCCAGAACCCAGACCTAAATCCAATAGAAAATCTGTGGGGTGACCTGAAGAGGGTTGTGCAAAAGAGATGCCCTTGTAATATGACAGATTTGGAGCACTTTTGCAAGGAAGAGTGGACAAATATTGCCAAATCAAGATGTGCCATGCTGATAGACTCCTACCCAAGAAGACTGAATGTTGTAATTAAATCAAAATATGCTTCAATAAAGTATTAGTTTAAAGGTGTGCACACGTATGCAACCAGCTAATTGTACGTTTTTTTATTTTTTATATTTTTCCCCAAACAGATTTGTTTGTTTTTCAATTTAATTATACAGGTTATATGTCACATTAAAGGTGGGAAATGTTTTGAAATTAATTATTGTGGTCTTGTTTTTTTATATCATAAAACCTGGCATTTCAACAGGTGTGTGTACACTTCTTATATCCACTGTATAGATAACTGTTAGGTTGTATAGTTTTACTGTTAGCTGATGCTGATTGCCTGTGAAAATGTATGTAATATGGAGCTTTTATCCCTGGGCCTTCACTGAACAGTGTCTTTGCTCATTCAGACTTTCCCAGTAATCAAAGGCAAATAAATAAATAAATAACACCACACACACATATGTTTGGCAGAGGCCTCTCACAGCTATAAAAGCAGCCTTGCCATTGCTATCAGTCTTTCACTATCATCCACTCCGTGATCTAAGAATATCTGCAAAATAATAAACATCTTCCTGGAATCACCTGAATGAATCACTGCAGACATCCTCAAATAACATTGCTATCTGAGTCCCTTTTCTATCCCACTTTCCAAACTCCTCTCATTCTTTATCCTGTCTTAGTGCCCATCTAGCAGCTGCTATCAGGCATGGTGCCCACTTTTTCACCCCCATCTTCAGTGCCAGTGGCAGATCCAGGAATCTGCAAAAGGGGGTGCAGTCTGGTTAGTTGACTACCAGGGTGAGATTGAAAAAGTGGGACATGGGGTAGACTTTTCACTCCATGAAACAGCAGAGTTGTCTTCTGGATCATCCTGCTTGATTATTGTGCCCAGAACATCATCTGCAAGCCCTCCTGATTCAGTTATCTGCACCACTCCAACAGATTCTCTTGATTCATTCTCCATTGAGACAGCTAAACTCTTCTCATATGTATAATCCACAACACAGGAATCTTTATCTGCATTCTGATACTCCACATTAAACAGAACATTTCTCCAAATTCTTATTTTCCACCTCCAAACTCTCTTTAACTCTTCTTTCCTCCTCCATGCTGCTGCTTCGCTTAGGCCTCACCTTGTACACACAGACATGTGTGTGTGTGTGTGTGTGTGTGTGTGTGTGTGTGTGTGTGTGTGTGTGTATATATATATATATATATATATATATATATATATATATACATACATACACACACACATGCAATAACCTCATCTACATGGAATGTGGAAAAAGGGTACTGTGTCTATATCTCTGTATTGATCTTTCATACATACATATATATTTCCATGTAAAGATAGATATATTTTGACATAGTATATGAATATCTTAACAAAGATGGCTCAACACAAATCCCTGCACAGCACCATTGGCATTTTTTCTTGTAGGTCATGCTGATCCAGTGAAGACCAGCAGATCTCTACTATGTATATTGACTGATATTGGTCGATTGTATTATTGAAGCCATGAGACTCAGAATCACAAGGAATTCCCTTGGTGAGATGGACGTCTGACTGGAAATCTTAGGAATAGCTCCAAATACAGATCTATTTTTTCCTGTGGAAGAAAAGCTGTTTGAACTGTGGTGTACAACAGATACCCCAGAAAAACAATCTTGTGAGAAGGATTCAGAAAAGACTTGTGAATGTTCTTTTGGACACTCAACCTATGTTGGAGATCCCTTACCGAAGTGAGTGATTCTTGACACTTTGAAAAAGAATCTGCATAGATCTGTAAGTCATCTAAATTAAAATGTGAATAGTCTGCAGTCTGCAGTGGGCTATTACAGGGCTTAGGCATTTTGTGAATTCATTTGGAGCAGTAGGTAGCACAAAGGGTAAAGCAGAGAACTGATAATATGATCCAGGCACATAAAATCTTAAGAAACACCTTAAATTTGGATCTACTGGGATGTGGTAATATGCATCTTCTAAATCTAAGGTTACTAGGAAACTCAAATGAAGAATAAGAAGTAACAAGTTGTGAGGTGACAACATTTTGAACTTGGCACTATCACAAACTGGTTCAGAGAGGAAAGGTCCAAAAATGGTCCCTAAGGTGCTTCTTTGGTTGTCACCAGAAACATCCTTGTATAAAGTTGTTCCCATTACTGAGGAGGATGGACATCCTCTATCACCAACTGAGCCAACATATGCTGGATGACAGAAATGAAAAGAGTTTTGTCTAATGGAAGAAAAGGAATGCCCTTAAAAGGAGAGAGAGACTAACACTGCCATCTGCAACCTCTCAGAACCGATCTGTCTGAAACAATCCGTTGCCAAAGAGAGAAATAGAGGGCCTGACTTCTGGAAGAATTAAAGGACTGCCAGGGTGGGAGGAGGGAGCAATGTCCATCATTTATTCATACAGACTTATTAGACTGTCATTTGTTCTGAGGGGTCCTGCTTTCTTTTTGGAACCTCCCTGCCATTGTTTTGTAAACATTTGTTTACCAGCAGATTGTGACTGTTTATTTTGCTTTTTATTGAAATTATATAATGGACAGAATCCATTGATAAACTTGGAAAAGAATGGCCAAAAAATATGAAGGATCCCTTGAATCAGCTTCCCCCTATAATCACACTTAATAACTAATCCTCTATCCAAGAGAGAAATCAACATTTAATTGTTTACATCCTCTGGGAGGTTTTATGAATATAGCCAGACAAACCTCCTCATCATAGTTCCAGTGGCAGCAGCCCTGGAAAAGACATCATTATAGTCATGTGCACATAGAAGCCACATTATACAAAGCAAATTTTTCATCACAAGAGGTAACCAATGCCAAAACATTCTTCATATTCTCACAAGAGGCCAGGATAAACTTTACCATGTGAACATGACAGCCAAGAATTCTAAATACAAGATTTGCAGAAGCATATACTATTTCCAAAACTTATCAAAATGTTCTCATCCTTGTCAGAAGGAGTGAGATTAGTATCAATAAAATGCTTAGCAGCAGCTGCGTTTACTAATGCTATAGCTGCTGGGTCAGATAAAGGATTAGTTTATAAAAACTTAAAAGACAGACAATATAATGGACAGAATCCATTGATAAACTTGGAAAAGAATGGCCAAAAAATATGAAGGATCCCTTGAATCAGCTTCCCCCTATAATCACACTTAATAACTAATCCTCTATCCAAGAGAGAAATCAACATTTAATTGTTTACATCCTCTGGGAGGTTTTATGAACATAGCCAGACAAACCTCCTCATAATAGTTCCAGTGGCAGCAGCCCTGGAAAAAACATCATTATAGTCATGTGCACATAGAAGCCACATTATACAAAGCAGATTTTTCATCACAAGAGGTAACCAATGCCAAAACATTCTTCATATTCTCACAAGAGGCCAGGATAAACTTTACCATGTGAACATGACAGCCAAGAATTCTAAATACAAGATTTGCAGAAGCATATACTATTTCCAAAACTTATCAAAATGTTCTCATCCTTGTCAGAAGGAGCAAGATTAATATCAATAAAATGCTTAGTAGCAGCTGAGTTTACTAACGCTATAGCTGCTGGGTCAGGTAAAGGATTAGTTTATAAAAACTTAAAAGACAGACAAACCTTGTTTAATCCATCTATCTGCTTTTTGGCGAGAAGCAGGCTGACTATCAGGAAAGTGCAGACTATGACAAAAACATCCACCAAAGCAGAAACAACAGGAGGAACAGGAGTATGTTGAGGAAATTCCAGTTGTAGTAAATCATAACATGTTCTGAGGGACTGAGAAACAGCACTGTTTTCCCACTGAAACAACTGATTGATTCTGGAAATAGTCTCAGAGAAAGAAAATCCTTTGCAGGTAATCTCCAAAGTCACACTGTGTTCAGAATATGAACCAGAAATCTGTGGAGATATTACATCATCTGTCACACTCCTTTTGTGGATCAGATTCTAAATCTCTTCAGGAAAGGAAAAATTCCTTTTTCTTTTAACAGAACCTGTCATATAAGAAGGGTCAAGAGCCTGCACTAAACTCTGTGCTAAGCCCAATAAATGACTCTTGTCCAGTGGCACTGAGACAGGATAATACATTTGTATTCTGCCAGCAATCACCTTCCCTAGGTTTGGGCATAGCTTTCTAGCTAAACAAAGGGGCAACCCCAGCCTTGCTCCCAGAATTGACAAAAATCCCTCTTCCCTGCCAAACAAGGTCAGACCAGCAGTCACAGAGAATGTGTCTAACTCCTGGTCCATGGTGGTTGTATGGACTACACAAGTAGGACCTAAGAAAAATGATGAGAGGTCTGAGGAACCAGTTTTGGTGACAGCAGTCATGCCCTGCTGCTGAGACAATAGATCAGCTTTTCTTTTTATGGCTGGAAGAAGGTACCATCAAGGAACTAGTAGGTTGTTCCATGGTTAAACTAAAAAAGGTGCCTGAATAGTTGATAAACCAGGTAAGTTGTAAAAAAGTAGCTTTCCCAAAAAATACAGGAAAAAGCACTTTAAACACATACCCCACCACCAAAAAGTAAAATAACACCTGTTTCACCACAGCAAATGTTGTTTTAAATAGGTTTTAACAGTTTACCACAAAAATAAAAAAGTGATGCTTCTGTTTAAAAATTAACAAAAGTCATATGACAGTCAATAAAACCACTTTTCCTAGTCAAAAATATATATGTAATTTACAGAAAAAGTAAGTTTTCTATCACAAAAAATAAAGTAGAAGATTTTTTTTGCCACAAGGGAACTTATCTGCCCAGCAACAGAATAGCATTAGCTGACCGTTGATCCTCTAATGCCCCCCCAATGCTGGAATTATATCCCATGCTGGAATTTTTTACATATCTGACCATCCAAACATTAATCCTTATGTAGTTCACTGGATAGCTAACTGGCTACCTGATAGACCCCAGACTGTTAAGGTCAAGGAGTATTTGCTGTCAACAGAAAAACGTCACCGGCGGTCTTTCACAGCATTCTACCCTGGGCTGCCACTCTCTGTAATATGAATGTCTAACATGAAAGCTGATATTAAGGGACTATAAGTGGAATAGGTTATTGAAGTCCATTCTGATACTCAAATTAGCAAGGCTTTTAACAAACTAATGTTTGGATTTTAATGATAAGCTTACCTTCAGTACTAACACGAGCATTATAGCTTCCTTTGGCAGATCAAGCATTACCATTATCTTCTGTATAAATATTACTTAACTTAAATTTGACCTAGCCATCGAAGACTAGGATATGTCTGCTCTCCTTCGATTACTAAATCTCTACCTTGCATATTATATCTTTCTTCATAGCTCTTAAAACACCAAAAAAAGTTATAGTCTGTCTTTATTCTTCCTTTAATAGGCCAATCAGTGAATATAATGCCTCCTTTGGCATGCACCTCACTAAGCAATATCGTTATTGTTTGTGAAGCATGGTTAAAGAACAATAAATGGAAACAAGTTCTGTCAGATTATAAATGTTTTTACTGTAACAGACATTCTAACAAAAAATCAGGTGGCGGTGTTGTGATCGGGATTAAAGATGGTTATGAGACCTGTGATTATTGCATGCTCAGTGATAACACCAATACTACATGTTGTGTAACTGTGACAATAAAGGCAACCCTGGGACATATAATAATTGTTGGAGTGTATAGACCACCAAAGTCAGGTGCTGAAGAACTAGAGGAATTCATACGTTTATGCATGAAATACAAGAGGGAAGAATAATAGTGGCTGGGGACTTACATTCACCCGAAACAGACTGGAATAATATTTATTCAGCAACATTAGTAATGAAATTATTCACAACATACATTCAGGAACAACAATTGCTTTAGCTTGTAAAAAATCCTATCAAGGAATGGAACATACCAGACATTGTTTGTTCTCCTAAAGAAATTACTGTTACTTTGTGTTAAGTTTTACCACCATTGATGTGGGGTTATTAAGGTTAGTGTATTGTTTGATAATTCTGTCAAACTAAAATGTAAAGCAATGCACAGATGACTAATAACAGATCAGATGAGAGCAAAACAGTCACTATGTAAAACTAATTGGAGTGATTCGCTCAGTGGAAAAACTGCAGAAGGAATGTGGAAAGTTTTGAAAGATAAATTGCTTGAATACAAAAAAAAAAATGTGTAACATCAGGATCTAAGTACACAATGTCAGGAAGGTATCTTTCCATAAGAATAAGATACTTGATTAATGTGAGAGACAAAAATATAATAAATGGAAAACAGGATGAACTAACTACAACTTTGAAAACTGAAAGAAATAAGTTTGACAAACAAATTAAGCATAGTGTATGACAAGATCAAGAAAAAAATGAAAAAATGTATATAAAGATACTGAGTATAACAGGGAACCATTTTTATAGATACGTAAGATGTGGAAGGCATAAAGACATACAAACTGATAAACTATGTGTGATTCTAAAATGTATTCTCAGACACAACAGATTATAAATCTTAAGCAAAACAGCCTGGCTCCACAAAGGGAGTGATAAGTTGTCTTAGTGGCATCCAGGTAACCATAAATACTGAAATCAAATTAGATTATATTTGAAAAATAACTATGCAAACTGGATCCAAACAAACCACAGGGAAGAGACAGAATTAGTAATAATGACCTGAGAACACTTCACCAAGAACTTACAGTACCATTATGTCTATTATTTACTAAGTTTTATAAATACGAGGAGATTCATCGAGATTGGAGTCATGCACTTGTTAAACTATATCTTTAAGGGGAAGGGGAGTACCCCAAGTAATACAGACCCTTAAGTCTACTTTCATGCTGTGAAAAAATAATGGGGAAGGTAACACTGGCTAAGTTATTGTTAGACTTAGAAAGGTTGGGACATGAAACCATATATCAGCATGTATATGTTGAAAATAAATCTATTACCACCTGTAGGATGATGTCCTATAACACTATAATAACAGCTATTAATGAAAATGTGTGCTGTGATGTAATTTATATAGACTTAACTTTAGCATTTCATAGGGTCATACACAAAACACTGATCAGTAAATTAGAACAACTAAATATCAATGAACTCTTGATAAGCTGGAAAGCTACATGGCTTACAATTAGGACATGGCAAGTATCATACAGCAATTAGACAGTTGAAATTCTTGGTTACAGTGAGGTTATCCTTCGAGGCTCTGTCTTAAGCCCTTACTTGTTCAGATTGTATCTTTCAGATATTTTTTTCATCTGAGGTATTCTGCAGTCTGTATGCATATCACCTGAAATTGGGTAAACTGATTGCGTGTTACAGATAAGGCATGTCTGCAAAAGAACTTGACTAAATTGACCATTTGGGCATAGGATTATAATATGATAACTACATCAAAAATAAGGATATAAGATTTGAGAGACATAAACTGAAGGATGATTATTTAATACAGCACACACCGATTGAAAGTGTAGATTCATTTAAGGACCTGGGCATATTTTTATTTATTTTACATTTGTTGACTGGGCTAGTCTAGCTGGATATATGTCCATTTTCAGTACAGGCCCGAGGAGATAAGCTCCAAAAAGTTAAAATAAAATTTACATTAAAGAAATACATGAAAATAACAGAGTAAAAGAATGCATTTTAACTGGTGACATATTTATAAAGTATAAAAATGCAGTAAGTTAAACATAAATGGTAAAAATATTGTTACAAGAGGCATTCCGAGAGAATACTAGCATAATGTGCAGTAACTGTGGATAAAGGAAAGTAAGAAGAAAATAGCAGTTATGTAATACATCTAGTGGTATAACATGTGCAAAGAAAATAAAAATAAAAAAAAACACATTTATATATATATATATATATATATATATATATATATATATATATATATATAGTAAGAAGGAGAAATAGTTCAATGGATGTAAATATGAAGTAGATTTAGGGTTTTAAAGGTCTGGAATTTAGTCAGGTGTCAAGAGCTAGAGTTAGTCAGGATTAGTACAGGGGCACAGCCACTGTGATTTGAGGTAGAGCTTAAGTTTCTTTTTAAAGAGAGATTTTGAGGGAATAGTAGAAAGTTCAGAGGGAAGCAGGTTCCAGTGTTTTCCAACAGTGTTAGAAAAAAGGGAATCTCCAGCCTTGTTGTTTGCTTTGTCAATATTTACAAGAAGTTTGTGTGCGGATCTTAGGGACTTTAGGTTATGGTAGGGGTAAATAAGAATAGATAGTATAGGTGTTTTGGCAGGTTGATATAGAATTTGATGGGCTATGGCTAGTTGATTAATTTTTAGTTGCTGTTGAAATTCAAGCCAGCCTAGTTGCTTTAGATTAGCACAGTGGTGGGTTCTGAAAGTGTTACCTGTAGCAAATCTGGCTATGTTGTGGTAGGAGTTTTCTAATTTCAAAAGATTCTTTTTTGACAGGTTAGTAAATATGGGTGAGGCATAGAGAAGGGAAGAGATTAGGTGGGAGTGGGCAATAGTTATTCTAGATTCTGGTGTGAGGAAGGGTTTGATTCTGTAAAGAGAGCCTATTTTTTTATTAATAGTTTTCAAAGTGTTGCTTATATGGGTGTCGAAGTTAAGGTTGTTGTCAATGGTAATGCCTAGCAGTTTGGTAGTAGGATCTTGTGATATAGGTGTGCCATTTTTAGATGTTATTGTAAAGTCTATATGGGGAGATTTACTGAAAGGTGTGAAGAGAAGGAGTTTAGTTTTTTTGGGGTTAAGTAGGAGATAGCGTTGTGAAAACCATTCTTCTACAGAATTAAATATGTGTTGTGTAAGGGAGTGAAGATCTGATACAGATGTGGCTGAGCAAATTAGTGTAGAATCGTCTACGTATTGTATGCATGTAGCTTGGGGAACTACTTGGTGGAGGTCATTGATAAATAAAGAAAACAGGAGAGGACCCAGTATGGACCCTTGAGGGACACCAATGTTAACAGGTAGCTGGGAAGATAGAGTGGAGTTCCAGAGTACTGCTTGATGTCTGTTATTTAAGTAGGATTTGAACCAGTTAATAGGTTGGATGTCAAGTGTCAAAGATTGAAGAATGTGTATGAGTATTTGGTGGTTGACCATGTCAAAAGCCTTGGACAGGTCTAAGAAAAGTGCAGAGGAAAGGGTGTCAAGGTTACGATTTTTGTTGATTGTGTCTGTAAAGGAGAGAAGGGCCATGGTGGTACTGTGGGAAGGTCTGAAACCATGTTGGGTATTAGAGAGCAAGTTATTTTGAAGAAGATGGTCAAGCAGTTGCTTGTGTATACACCTTTCCATAATCTTAGATAATGGGGAGAGTAGGGCTATAGGGCGGTAGTTTGAGACTTCAGTAGAATTTCCACCCTTATGAAGTGGAATAATATGGGAGACTTTCCAAAGTTTAGGGACATATCCCTCAGTGATGGTTCTGTTGATAAGTATGGAGATAGGGTAGGCTATGGATTTGGCTGCTAATTGTAAGTATTCTGCGGGTAGTAGGTCAGCAGAGGGAGTACATGGTTTGAGTTTTTTGATAAGGGAGAGAATGTAAGCTGTTGGGACGGGTTGGAAAAGAAATGGGGGTGGTGGGTTTAAGTTGCAGTTAGATATAGTTGTGTTTTTGCTGGAGAGTTGACTGGCAAGAGTATGAATTGCTTCGGTGAAAAAGGAATTAAAGTCATTAGCAATTTGTGTAGATCTAGCTTTGAGTTTTTCTAATCATGTCAACCAAATGGTTAATGATAGTTATAGGAACATAGGTTGTGTAAAAATTTTTTAGAAAGCTTAAGAAATCAGAAATTATGAAGTCATTATTTGTTAGTTATATTAGGCACAAACATGAGTATGAAATAACAATGTGGAAACCTTATGAGAAAACAATGAGTAAATTGGAGAGTACAGTGGAAATATACCAAGGACATCCCTGGATGTGAACATTTAAATTACTATAAAAGACTAAAATATCTGAACTTGTACAGTATTTCATTTATATATTTAAGAGGAGATCTTATTCAGGTATATAGGAAATGTTTGGGGTTATCGAAAGTAGTAGAAAATTCTGTAGGAATGAGAAGTGTATTAGTTGGTTCTCTGACAGAGTAGCTTGAGCATGGAATAGACTACCAAATTACATTAAAGCAAGCACTATCTTGGATATTTTTAATAAAAGCCTGGACACTTATTATGATAACAACTGTTTTGGTATATTGTCAGGCTAAAATGGCATTAATGCCCATGCTTGAAAAGTTTGTGTGTATGTACGTATGTAACACCTAAGCCAGTTCTGGAAACCTCAATATTTCCTCACCACAAAGAACTTAGGTCTCACCATGCTTAGCTAATCTGATAGACTTAAAAGTTATAGCCCTCTGCTCAGTCTCATACAGTGTCCTAAGGGGTTCTGTTTAGTCTTCCATGCTATGAAACATCTCAAGCTTTTTGAACTGTTTCACCTAAATAGAACCGTTTACAAGCCAAACACCTGCTGCACAGACCTTAACCTATACTGTCACATTAACAATACCAGCTGTTGCTGAAGCAGATACCTAAAACAATGAAACACCTAATTCTTGAATAGGATTCCATTACATATCAAACAGAGCACTTTCCTAGCAACTTTTAAAACCAGAGTAGATGACTGGATGGGTGATACATTTTGACTGAAATACACAGAAATGATATACGTAATGGCAGACATTATTAGGTCTCACCAATTGTGGGTAGTATGGTCAGGTTTCTTAATGCGCATGTATAACTAATCTGCCTCTGATTCCCATTGTTTCCCCAGTAAATATCATTGAAATGCTTACTGTGCAGTTAAAACAACTGAGGATAGGCTCCCCTTTCAGTAGACTGTACCTCTGTAGCTCTGACCTGCGCAGCTACAACCTGTTCCTTGGGGAAACATCATTACCTACTGAAGTGAATGACTTCAATGTTGTTAATAGCTATGAGTAGGCTCCTTCAGTAGGCTGTAGCAGTATAGCACTAAGCTGTATAGATATAGTCTGCTCCATTAGGGAAACATTATTACTCACTGAAGTAAATGGATACAATGTACCTAATAGCTATGAGTAGGCTCCCTGTTCATAAGACTGTAGCTGTATAGAACTGGCCTTTACAAGCATAGTCTGCTCCATTAAGGAAACATTGTTACCAACTGAAATGAATGGATACAGTGTAGCTATTAGCTGTGTGTAGCCTCCCCATTCTGTAGACTGTACTTGTGTTGCTCTGATACGCGCAGCTAAAGTCTGCTGCATTAGGGGAAGCGGTTTCTTTAATAGAGTGTAGGGGTGCAATGTGGCTAATAGTTATTTACAGCCTTCATAAAAGATACATAATACAAGCATCTCTGTACCTCCATACTAAACAAATTCCATAACAGAGAAGATGTCTGTGACATGCAAAGACCTTTACGCAGGCCATGCTGATGGATTACATTTGCATGTGGCACGGAAAAAGAAAAAAAAAAATGGCTGCTGACTTGTGAGTCACTGTGCAGCTAAGCAATGGCCTATTAATACTTTTACTAGACTTGCATTGCACTCTCAAAGTTGTGCAAGGGGGCCAGCCTTGTGTAGTATGCAGCTGTTTATGAATTACACCCCACTTTCCTCAACTTCAGTTTTTGCCCTTTTGTCTCCATTGCTTTGCATTTTAGGTCAGTCTCCTTTAAATCTTGTATCTCCTTGTACAAAAAGTCACTGAAACTGGTCATAATAGTCCATATGTGTCCTCAGGTGACTGGTACAGTGACAGTTCATCCTAAATGAGGGAGTGAGTCAACAGGGCATGATAATAAGGTATGACATTTGTTCCTGGTAACAGAATCCCTCAGTCAAAATTAAATGCACTGACTACATCCAGCACTCAGAAAGGTGGGAGAAAGACAAGGTTTATGATTGGAACATGTGAAAAAAAGTGGTGAGCTGACAAGTGTGAGTTGTTTCAGTTTCACCTTAGCATACACTCAGTTCTAAATGAATAAGCATATGCTTAAACTTACTGAAGGGTTGGGAAACAGTGAAACTGTGTTGTAGTGATAGTCAGATGCACTATTATACAAGTGCATTGTCCTTTACATGTACCTGCACTACTTAACATGACGAAACAGGAAACAAAATGATACTCTGTCAGATGCACTATTATACAAGTGCATTGTCCTTACACGGGAAACACCAAAAACATGTGAAAAAATGTAAGAATAATGATCTGCTGTATGCACTTATATTATTGTGCATTACTTACTATTACACTTAACAACAGAAACAAACAGATAAAAAAATGATACTCTGTCAGATGCACTATTATACAAGTGCATTGTGCCTGCATTACACTACTTAACTTAATGAAACAACAAAAAAAAAAGAAAACTGTCAGATGCACTATATTAAGTGCATTTGTCTCACATGTACTACCACTACTTTAACATAACATAAACAGGAAAAAAAAAAATGATCTGTCCTCAGATGCACTATTATACAAGTGCATTGTCCTTTACATGTACCTGCACTACTTAACATGACGAAACAGGAAACAAAATGATACTCTGTCAGATGCACTATTATACAAGTGCATTGTCCTTTACATGTACCTGCACTACTTAACATGACAAAACAGGAAAAAATGATACTCTGTAAATCCACCCATCCATTGACAACCTCTTTTTCCCATTTTTGCACATGGGGTTGGGGTGTCACTCCAACAGAGACAGGCATCTAGAGCCAATGGTTACATTGTCAGCTGGCTAGCCCTGCCACAGTTTTTCTTCCAGACCATACACTCACACACACGCTCACACCTATGACAAATTTAGTGTGCCCAGCCCACTTACTGCATGTTTTTGGAATGAGGAAGAAACCACAGCACTCAGTGAAAACCACCACGAACACAGGGAGGACATGTAGACTCCACACAGAAGGCACCATTTTTGTCAGGATTTGTCCAGATTTTTTGCACTAAGAGGTTGAGGGTTACGTTAGTTATTCATCTGCATATGATATCATAACTGGAATTTCAGCTTCCATTTGAATTTCATAATTTGCATTCTTCATTTTCTGGTTTACCTCTCTGACTATTGCATTCACGACCCATACAAGTGAAATACTACTCACAGGACACCTTTGTCTTATACCATTATTCATGTATGTATTTCTTTAATTAGCCATCCATTATTTAAGACTCTTACTTTATTATTCTTAAAGCTGTTCTACACACTTGCTTGATTTTATTATAAATATACAGGTCTATATCACTTAGTCAAAATAGATATTTGTCGAATACATATTCACTGAACACTAATCAGCAAAACTCATTTTAGCAAACCCCAGACTTTTTACCAGGGTTAGGAACTACTCGCCCGCCAGCATTATGGAACAGACACTACACTAAATCAAAGCCACTAATTTCCTATAATTATTATGTCCACGTTTATAACCACATAATCCATTATTTTCTTAAATAGCTTCCCCCTTTCTATACTAGTCACATATGCATATATAGCAATACATCTATAATTGTTCTTTTTCCCATTTTAACTAATATATCATTCAGGATTTTCACAACTCTTCTACATAGAACTGTTCATTCCCTATTTTCCATATTATTTCCCCATCACATATTTTTTTGTTTCTGTAGTCTTTCTTCATGTGTCAAAATTCGTATGTCCTCTAGAATAATTATGTCAACATCACAATTGTTTACAACATTCTAAAATTGCTATCCTTCTAGTAATATTTTTCATACTATTAACATTCATAGAAGAATCTTAAATTATTCCTTTCCCTGTTTTTTAGTTTAGGAGATACCATCATGCACTAATTTCTTATAAGAAAAGCTTTATCCATTTCCTTTATATTAATGGCTTTCAATTTTCATTTTCTATCCTTAACTCTTCTACCAAAGGCATTCTTTTCCCCTCTTACCATTTCCCAACTTATATCTCTGGTTCTGTCATTCATCTCCTTCATTATTTTTTCATTATCTCTCTTCTTTTCTAAAGTTTCATATATTTATATCTCATCTTCAATCCTCTCTTGTTCTTTCTTTATTCTGGTTTATAATACCTAGGTCATTCTCTTTATCTTTACAATCCATTCATAAATGTCACTTTTTTACATTCATAACATTCAGGTTTACACTGTTTTGCTGCATGCCAGCTGAGAATAGAGCTGGGAATCTCTTCTGGTGAGGTGACGTTGTCACCAATAAAGTCTGCTATTTCATCACAAACTTATCTTCTTTGGAGCTCCATCCCACCACTGAATCATTCTTATCGAAGTCAAATGGCATCTTTTAAATTAAAACATATAGCTGTATTTTTACATGGAGCTTGGCTCTTTAAACAACTACTCTGTAAAACATTCTCCCTTCTAGCATCCAGACTACACCTCCCTGAACATTCCTTTTCTGCTATGGCTCCTGCACTTTTGCAATCCCACCCCATGCATTTGAAAGAGCTCTCCTCTTATCAGAGCTTCAGACTTCAACTAAAAATGTCTCCTCAAGACAGAACAGTAACTAGGGTAGGGTGAAGGCAGTGACTGCCCCAGAAGCAAGTTGTAAGGAGGGGTGAAGGTGGTGAAGGAGAACAGTACTGTCACTGATTCATGAAGCTGAGAGGATGTCTCCACTCATAAATGAATGCTGTTACTGTGTTTCCAGTCACAGCTGAAGTGGTTAGTTTGAGGTGATCGTATGCAGAGAGCTGCTTGTTTTTACTAAGTAGCTTGCTACAGCTGCAGGAGCAGTAAGGAGGTTTTTTTTTGACGGGGGGAGCACCAATTTCAAGATCTTCATAGGGTACCTGATAAGCTGGCTACAGTTCTGCCTCTAGGAAGTCCAGTGCTTCTGCATCCAAAAGGGGCATATCACATGACCTTCTATCTACCATTTCTTCTCTTTCTTCCACTTCCTCCTTAGCTCCTTCATTTTACATGCCTTTGGAATAGTTACGTAAATATTGTACTTGTTATAGCGCTTAAAAGTGTTACAGCTTTAATGTAAATATATTCATGCTGCTGTGTGTTATTTATAAAAAAAATCTGTATTATTATCTGTCTTCTTCATTAGGCTGTGAGTGAAACTGGTCATTTGGAATCATTAGTACACCCCTGCAGTAAGCAAATGTGAATGAATGAATGTAATACTTATTACAACACTTTTACTTTTGTAGTTATGGTATGGCATGCTGTTACATTTTACTTTTAGTTTGGAGTACGAATGCTTTGGTAAGCTGAGCATAGCCATATGAAATTCTTTTTACCATTTCATACCATACCACTCAACCTCTTACCACAAAAAATCTGGACAAAGACAAAAATAATGGAAGGGGGAGACAAAGGCCAAAAATAGGAACACATTTTAAATATTGCTCATATAAACATAGAACATTACTAGAATAAAAGGTTTGCATTGGCATGCAATTTCCGAAGGAAATGAAGCCTAAAACTGAAATAGTTGTCATTATTTTGTGACTTCAAACCACTTCAATTTTCAATGATTTGCCAATAAAAAACTGCACATTTTATGAGGAACACAACAACAATATGAGCCAAGAATCTGGACAGTTGAGAGGTATGTTTCATACTGATGTTGGGGGGCATTAATGCAATCAAAGAGGAAGGTAAGGGACACCTCCTTCTGGAGCCCTTATAAAGCTCTCAGGTATCCATTTTTTGTTTCATTTTTGCTCTGTCTTTCATTATTTATTTATTTGCAGTTTGGTCCCATTTCATTAGACCACAGGGCACTTATAGCTGTGTACAGCAGATGCTGCAGGGGGTAATAGCCCCCTACAGGATCTGGGTAGTCCCCTCTAATAGTAAATAATAAAAATGTGAGTCAACCAACATGGTATTCAAGAAAAAAACACAAGTGCAAAATAATGAAAAATTTATTTAAACAAATGGTTAGCACTTTCGTAGGGTTGCCGCTTCATCAGATCATTTAAAACAGAAAAAAGATACATTTAATTTAAAACAAGAACTAACCAATCATCCATACTTGCTAATAAAACCAAGTAAAACCAACCAATAGTCCCCTCTAATGCCAGACGTTAGAGTTTCAAACTTTTAATGATCGCCAAGTTCACATTTGGGTAAAAAATAAACATACACACATACTCACGCACACAACTGCTGTTCTTATTAACTTCTCAAACAGAATTAGAATGATATTTACAAAACAAGCCCAATTTAGGTCCTTTGACCCCAACTCCCCCTTAGGGCACAAAGGGTTAACCTTCAAACCAAAGCCACCATCAGATGTCAATCAAGTCAGCACCAGCCATGCCTGCACAAGCTAGAACTGTGTCTCCTAATCTAAACAATCGCTTTCTTTTTACTGATTGCCATGTAATAGTAAAGTAGAAAATGCACCAAAACAAGCAGCTGTTGAACATGTTGTGGAAAGCCGGGTAGGAGGCGACTCATGGAGAACTGGCTCTGAATGTGAGATACTTCATCTGCATGGAAAAGATTGTGATTCTTATCTTTCGTTTTGTTCTAAAACAAATAGGCACAAATTGTACTGTCATAACATGAATAACTAGCGTAGATGAATAATAGGTAAGACATTAATACTGTAACTTCATTAAACTTTGTGGTTTCCTGTATGTTTGTAGTTCCCTTTTTATGGGACGTTGGAGTTGCGTGTGTGTAATTGTAGTTAAAACCTTCATAACATTTCTGCCGACAGGAGTATGTCACTTTGAATTTTTATTATTTTCCACCAGTGCTAAATCTTAATGTTTAGGAAGGCAGCAGAAATGGAGGCATAATTTTACTAGGGTATCACTCCCAAGTCCCCAGCATAGCCTACTTAAGCATTATATCTCTCAAGTATACCTCAATGGCAGGAATGTTCTTCATTTGGGGTCTTAAAAAGTTAAAGTTCCTCGAACTTCCACCTTGAAAGCATCGGCCACACATTCAATCTTACATTTTTTTCTTAAGTGACATCCTTGATAAATAGAACTGTTTTTAACTGATAGCCATGATTCAAGAAAATAAAATGTTGGTAGGTTGAAATGGAAGACTGTACTATTTTGGCGGTACATTTTCCAATTTCAACAGGTTAACAATGCATGTATTTTTTTCTCCTTTAATGGTCAGGGAGACTAACAGCTTTAAAAAGGGGGTAGCCAGCACCCCTGCGACCATGCCTAAATCTGCCACTAAAGTACTACATATCTGACCGTTTTTGCCCCCTGTTTTTATCCACCCCATCTCTACAAGGAATACTTCCACGCTTAAAATTTCTTCAATGAAATGCGTAATGAACTAATGTGCATATAATATACATACTTTCATTATTTTTGCATGCTTATTTTTAATAAATATTTTGATAACTTTGTCCTCCGTTCTGTCTTCAAATTGTCAATGCTTAATTATTAACCCTATGTAGAACTTCCCAACATATATCCTAGACTGCATTTATACAGGTAGCCAAAAGTGAATTTATCACAAAGAAAAAAAATGATTACACATTGCCGGCCTTTTTTTCCCATGAGAGTCCTCAAACAGTGGGGTATTTGCCCTTTCCCCACTGTAGTGAAATCTTGGAGATGGTATATATAGCTAGCAGGTAAAGGGGATACATGGGTCTTGTCCCTTCGCAAAAAATAGTTTTTTTCTTTTTTATTGATTATTTGTGGTTTGAGCAGTTTTGCTCAATGTTTTAAAGGGATAGTCCGACTGGATACATATCCATTTTTAGCGGAGGCCCTGGGAGAAAAGCTCCACAAATAATAATATTAATAATAATACAATAATATTGAAAGAGAGCAAAGGATTTAGATACATCATTTTAGAAGGTCTAACACAGTAGGAATACAGTGGCACATGCTAAAGGTTAACAAAGCGAGAAAAAAATATGAAATAGATTATTTCACAAATGTAAAGCACAATAGGAAAACGCTACAGTATACAGAAAGGATAAACTCCAGCAGGTATATATATATATATATATATATATATATATATATATATATATATATATATATATATATTTTATATATATATATATATATATATATACACACACACACACACACACACACACACACATAAAGGTCTACTTCAAAACACTGAAATTTCATAACGTTGAAATTCAAAACATTGAGACCGTAACATCGAAATCCTAAAACACTAAAAATCCAAAACAATGAAAACTCAGAACAATGAAAGTGTGCTTCATAACATTGAAAACTACAACACACATATAAGTAACATCCCCTCCACCTATAACAACACCTAACTAACAAACACACTTTCTACTACATTTCAAACTACAGTGGAAAAAAGTTAATTTCCTAACCTCACTGTATTGCAATCACCATACACTAAGGTTAGGAAATTAACTTTTTTCTATTGTAGTGCGATCTTGGAGCTGGTATATATAATTTACAGGGGGGGGGCAGACACTTCACATGGGGAGGCTGCAGGGGGGCTTGCCCCTCTGCAAAATTGTAATAGAAAGTGTGTTTGTTAGTTAGGTGTTGTTATAGGTGGAGGGGATTATATTTACATGTGCAATGTAGTTTCCAATGTTATGAATTTCTGGTAATGGTCTCAACGTTATGAATTTCAAACTCTGAGATTTTCAGTGTTTTTCAAATTAATGAAAACTCATTTCCGAATCTTTTTTTTAAGTGAAGTACTGGCACCATGTAGAGAACTGTAAGGCAAGTAAAAGGTATATGCCCTATTTTCAACTGTCTGACAGCTACTTGGAGCAGGAACACAGAGCACTGCTTTTACAGAGAGGGAGAGAGAGAGAGAGAGAGAGAGAGAGATCAGCACACACCATTCCAAAGAATGAGTGTTGCATTATTAGACAAGAATCCATTCAGTCACTAACTAATTATCATGTGGTATGGCCATGTGTTACATTTACATAAATGACAATAAACCATAGTGGCACAATCTCAGTTGCAAATATTATACATCACTTTTAACATATCCAGTCATTGTTTGTCAACCATTACATAGCTCATTCACATCCTGCCTTCTTTTAAACCTCATTCCTCCTCTGCATGTATTGATCCCACAGTTCCCATTTTTTCCTATGTAATTTGCGGGTCTATATTAGAACATCGAAGTTTCACAACTTCAAATGTTCTAATATCGACCCCTATTCAGCAAACGCTGAAAATAATGAAGCTGCAGAACACCAAATTTCTTCCTAGGGAAGGAATTTCACTGGCCGTTCTTGTGGCTTCGCTATGTTCAGCACTGTGGTGGAAAGTTACGGGTCGGGATCAGGTAAGTGTGTGATTGTGTGGACGTGAGGGTTAGGGCATGGGGTAGGTGAGTTAGGGTTAAGGTGCGGGTCAGGTAAGTGTGCGATTGTGTGGATGTGAGGGTTAGGGCGGGGTAGGTGAGTTAGGGTTAGGGCACGGGTGAGGTGAGTGTGCGATAGTGACGGACCTTAGGGTTAGGGTTTGGGTTAAGGTAAGTGGATAGCTAGTGGTTTGTGTACAGTTTAGTGTAGGGTTAGATGTAGGATTTTAGGTGTATGTGTGTGGATTGCTGTTTGTTTGGTGTGTTTGTGTTGTGTGTATGTGTGTCAGAACAGAAAATTTTTTCCCTTGGAAAAATTTCGCTGTTCTGCATGTTCGATGTTGTCAGCGTTCGCTGAATAGGGGTCGATATTAGAACATTCAACGTTTTAAATAGTCAGTATTCTCTTATATTCCCGTAATTTTGCTCCTTCACTTTTCTAAAGATCCCAGTTCCAATTTTTTTAACACTTTTACTATCTTCACTACTTATGGTAAAGTTAGTTTAGAGTTTGATTTCCATTTTCTAGTAATTGCCTTACTATGTCTAGGCAGTTCCAAGTTTGTATCATAGAATAAAAATAATTTCCCTAGTCACTCCAATTTGCTCACCCAGCATCTCTGACAGAGCAGTCTGCAGGGAATCTTTAAAATCTACCAACTGGTTAGACTCTGAGAAAACATGCTCCCAATTTTCTCTTTCTGCCCCATCACACCTCCAAAATTTCCTGTCTACCAGAGGAAAAATTATTTGAAGTCTGCTTGGGGTAAAAAAAATACCCATGTAAGCACTTGCAGGCAAAGATTCAAAATCTTGTAAGTTTTGTTGCATATTTGGGAGACATACATATATCCTCTCATTGTTTCTTTGTGAATTGCTTATCTAATCTCTTTTCCCAGTCCTTCTTAACCTCCTCTGATTGATTCTTATAGTTATCATGCAATATTTTATATGCTCTACTGATTATTCCTTTCTTAATGGCAACTTCTGTTCTAGATTCTACTAAAAACTCTAACTGTTCTGGTCTTTCATTTAGGGCCTCACTTATTTCTTTCTCTTTGCCTGTACTCTGATATCAATCCTTGATATGGAGGATAAGTCTTTTGCCTGGAGTCCAAATAAGTTTGTGCCATTTTCCCATTCTATTACCTTTCCATCGCTAGTTATTTGCTCCCAGTACTTTGGTTCCTTTGCTAGTTTAGAAGGAAATTCAATGATGTCCTTTAACTTAGCTCTCTCTTCATCATCATCATCATGTAGAACATCTGCAGTACTGCTGCCACTGTTCCCATTGTCTGATTCATCTCCTGATTTCTTCTACCCTCACTCTTTGATAGCAGTACAAGATGTTTCAGTTCCTCCATATGGTAGCATAGGCTTTTCCTTAGGAGTAAGATCCCTCAGTAAGTGGAACATACCCTCCTGAATCCCTTATGAAAACGGAAACCACAGCCACAGTTTGATATTCTAGAGATACTGACTCCATTTTCCATGTGGCTTGCTGTTTACCCTTAATATAAACCAACAAAACTAACTAAACAAGAACACGCCTTAATATTTACCATTGAAATAAATAATCTTTAATTATTTAAATGGTAGCAATTAGAAGTGATCTTTCAAGGGGCAGATGCCACACAGTTAAAACTATGCCAACAACATGCATAAATCCATAAACTAACAAATAAATATAAAGCAAAAAGCATTTGAGTTAATTTTTTTTACTTGAAATAAATAATTTAAGGCATTTTCTTTACAAATAAAAATGGAAATAGTTCTGAAAGTGCAACAAGAAATTAAAAACAAACATTTAAACATTTAATGTTCTGGAAAAATAGCAATCAACTTATTAGCCTCTAACTGCTTTAACTATAGACATAAACTGTGTCTTACTATCAGACATTCAGAAGTAAAATAACTACTCAAGATTCCATATAGGCAGTTATTGAAAAGGTGAGCTGTATCCCAGGAGGCAGATTTAGTATCTGAACTGCAGTAACCTTTGTAGCTTTTTTTCTAACAGACACTCTCTCTGTTTATAAGTTCCTAAACAGGATTTCAAATGGCGTTTGCTTTGATTTTTAGAAGATTCTTCCTTGCTTCCACAGTTACATGCCGAAAGGGGAAAGGGAAAATTCAGGAAGCCATAACCCAATTAAGAAAACAAACGTTGACCAAACTCAACATCTCCAAGCAGCAGCATTAGATTTTGCAATAGTACACCTATTTGTAAAGTAAGGCTGTATTTTACTTTTAAAAGGAATGCATTTTTTTTACAGTGGCAAAAGTAATTATATACTATTTTACAAGTTTTTCATATACCACATTTTACTGAAAAGACGAAAACAATGTTGCTTATTATATCTTTTAAATAATTATTTACATTTTTTAACTTGACAATCCAATTTTTGTATATTTTCCTTTGGATGAACGGCAACATTTAATGTTTATTTCATTTTTCTTTGTACCCACCAACAATGCAAATCTCTAGGCAGCAGAATTCTAAGGATAATAAGGGCATGAAAGTACCTCCATCACAATGACGTCACACACCCAGAAGTGACATTATATTGCCATGGTTAAATAAGTATGTAGACATACTCAAATTTAACAATTCATATGGTCACATCCCTGTAATTGTATCAGCAAAGTCACGACTGTGCTGATCTTTCTACTGAAACAAAGGACACCCATACTAGGGAGTGGCTCATAAAAGATATGAGTTCAATTATAATAAGTAAACTTTGCTTAAGATCACATCCACTGTAACTAAAATTGTATCTTCCCTATATAAATCCTGGCTACATTTTCTTAGGCAATCCCAATAATCTTTTATAATATGAGAGAACCTACTAAGCCTATTTTTCAAGTAGAAATCCAGGAATTTGGCAATAGTTAGGGTCTTAGAGGCCTTGACATCAACTCTAGGCTTAAGGGAGTGTTGGTGGCATCTTTATGGATCTTGGGTATGCTGAAGATGGTTGGAATCCTAGGATTTTCTTGTACCATAAAATCATATTCCTGTTTAGAAATCTGGTTATTAAGTAACAATTCATAAAGAGTAGCATCTATATTTCTGTATGCTATATTTAATTCATTCACTGAAACTTGTTCAAATCCATCCCCAAACAAGTGACTTAACATGCTATCCACATATCGCTGCTGAGCCATCACCACCAACCCTCCCCCATTATCCAGTTTCATGACCCTTATTGACTTATTGTCCACGATACTACTTAGTAGTTTTTCTTCATCCTGTGCCAAATTACTTTCACCCCTATAGGTCTTATTGTGTTTATAGATGTTCTTAAAATCATTAACACACATCATTTCAAACAATTGTATGGTGAGGTGCAGGGGGGTTGAATACACTAGTTTTCATACATACTGGGATATTTTGGTTTTCATTAGCTCTATTTAAAACCATATCCAAATTAAGCTTCCTAATGTATACCATGAAATCAAGTAATGTTCTGTCTATTCTGGCATTTTGTAAGGGTACAAAATTAAGCACTTTTTGGAACAGATTAACCCATTCTATGGTGACCTGGGTGTTGGATAAGTTATACATTTTAAAATCTTGATGTATATTATATATAACATTGCAGTTTAAGTTGTCACCTAATCCCAGGTCTCTATTCTCTGTTCCTACCAGTTTCCAGCATTGCCTCTCCCTCTCCCCTCCCCACAGTCCCATATGTTCCTCTCTGCCGTACAAGGCCATTCCAGGAGTTCCTGTTGTAAGACCGATTGTTCTTGTAATTGTGTTGGAGATTCCTGATTCTCTCTGACCTCCTGGGGGGGGGGGGTTCCTAAAGGGACATTTTCATAATTATCACTGACCTCTTGATATTCATCAACTATGTCCCTTACTTCTCCCTCATATATAGACCCTTCATCTATCAGTTCAATTTGTGCAGGATTGGACCCAGTACTGCCCTTTGGTAAAGGGAATGCCTGTAATGGCTCATACTGCTTTCTGTCTCTTTCTAACTTTTTATTTTTTTTATCTCTAATACCAGCAGTGCTTTTATCAACATTTACAAAAAATGGCTTTACACTCATTCGTTTTTAAAGAAAAACATAAATCCTGTTTTATTTGTTCACCCAGTCTATTCACAGCTTCTTTCAACACATTAAACTTGTTGTCATTATCATTTAACAAAAGTTCCAATAACTCACAACCATGATGGTTGAACAAAGCTACTAAGTCCATATAAAGTTCAGAGCCATTAACCAGCCCATTTGGAAACTTCCAACACCTTAGTCCCTACAGTATCTCTTGACATTTTAAACATTCTCTTAAATAATGGTTTTCCACCTGTAAGTTTCTTAGTCTAAACACATCTTTTTCCAAAATTTTAAGTATTTGATCTACAGTACCTTGAATGATGTGTTCTAGTGGAAAACCAAATTCACAATATCATTCCTTGTTCAACCAGTCGGAAATATTAAATCCCTGTTGTGAATCCTCTTGGTTGTTGAATTCACTCCGTTGACCTTGTCTGGTGCCCAAACCTCCATATTGTGAACGCTGACTGCTTTGCAATGGACTCCTCTGACCTGGGGGTATACTGGTTGTCGACTCGTTCAAGGAAACTGTTGTTTCTTCGCCCTGAGGCCCAAACATAGTTGGGGAGGAGTTAAGCTTCCTCCCAAAGCCAATAAGCTGTCGCGTCAACACCCCGATGAGTGAAGACAGGTTCCCAATAGCTTTCACTAATTCATCAGTGGAACCTCCAGCCAAAGAAGTGTTTCCTGTCCCCAACTCCATAAACACAGATAACCATGAAAAAGCACAAACCAAGTAATTCGATAAGGAAACAGGTCACAGTTGTAACTGGAAAATACTTTATTTAGCACTTTCGTCAATTCATATGCAATGACTTCTTCAGAATAATATTAAAACCATTTCATCCAATTTTTATACTATCACATGTTGCATACATTATGCCCCAATCAATAAATTCAATTAAATTCAACTAACCTGGATATAAATTTTAAAGCTATACCCCCTCTTCCCATGTTAAAATAAATGTCAATATTTACCTTTGTGCCAGTACTTAAAACCCTTACATTTCATATAGACATTTGTTTTCCTTAAAAATAACAATTGATAATTCACATTTAAAAAATTTTTTTTAAATATATTAACCCCAAATGCTCTATTATTTCATTAAAATGTATGAAAACGTGAATAACAGAATTATACAGTATATGAACATGCCAATATCTCTCACAGATGAAAGTCAGATTTTAACTTTAAATAACTAGTGAGGGAGACTACCTCATTCAATCCAGGGGGGCTTGTGGCATTGACCCTCAATTGCCACATCATCTCCTTATACTCTAAGAATAGATCAGTTGGTCCCCTTCTTTCACTGACTTCTAAGTGTGCTAGTATTGTGAATTTAAAACTATGTTCTGGAAACTTAAGGTGCTTAGCTAAGGCATTGTTGACATTCCCTCTTCCAGGGTCATACATATGCTGGTATATGCGTAATCTGAATACGTTTTTTGTTTTACCAATATAGTATCTATTACACTTTTGACATAGTGCAATATAGACCACATTTCTAGTTCCACAATTATTCCTGTGTATAGATTTCACTATACCATACTCCGGCATATTCACCTTGTCACCCTCTAATATAAATTTACCTGTGAACAATGTCCGCACTTCCTAGTGTAGCGACTAGTGTGTGATCTTGCCCCATCCTTTATATGGTAGCACAGACTTTTCCTTAGGAGTAAGATCCCTCAGTAAATAGAACATACCCTCCTGAATCCCTTATGAAAATGGGAACTACAGCCACAGTTTGATATTCTAGAGATACTGACTCCATTTCCCATGTGGCTTGCTGTTTACCCTTAATATAAACCAACAAAACTAACTAAAACTAACTAAACAAGAACACACCTTAATATTTACCCTTGAAATAAATAATGTTTAATTATTTAAATGGTAACAATTAGTAGTGACCTTTCAAGGGGCAGATGCCACACAATTAAAACTATGCCAACAGCAAGCATTAACCCATAAACTAACAAATAAATATACAGTAAAAAGCATTCAAGTTAGATTTTTTTACTTGAATTAAATAAGTTAAGGCATTTTCTTTACAAATAAAAATGGAAAGAGTTCTGAAAGTGCAACAAGAAACTAAAAACAAACATTTAAACATTTAGATAATGTTCTGGAAAAATAGCAATGAACTTATTAGCCTCTAACTGCTTTAACTAGACATAAACTGTGTCCTTACTATCAGACATTCAGAAGTAAAATAACTGCTCAAGATTCCATATAGGCAGTTACTCAAAATGTGAGATGTATCCCAGGAGGCAGATTTAGTATCTGAACTGCAGTAACCTTTGTAGCTTTTTTTCTGACACTCTCTCTGTTTAAAAGTTTCTAAATAGGATTTCAAGTGGCGTTTGCTTTGATTTTTAGAAGATTGTTCCTTGCTTCCACAGTTACATGCTGAAAGGAGAAAGGGAAAATTCAGGAAGCCATAACCCAATTAAGGAAACAAATGTTGACCAAACTCAACATCTCCAAACAACATTAGATTTTGCAATAGTACACCTATTTGTAAAGTAAGGTTTTATTTTACTTTTAAAAGCAATGCATTTTTTACAGTGGCAAAAGTAATTATATACTATTTTACAAATTTTTCATATATTACATTTTACTGAAAAGATGAAAACAATGTTGCTTATTTATATCTTTTAAATAATAATTTACATTTTTTAACTTGACAGTCCAATTTTTGTATATTTTCCTTTGGAAGAACAGCAGCATTTTATGTTTATTCCTGTTTTCTTTGTACCCACCAACAATGTAAAGCTCTAGGCAGCAGAATTCTGAGGATCATAAGGGCATGAAATTACCTCCATCACAATGAAGTCAGACACCCAGAAGTGCCATTATATTGCCATGGTTAAATAAGTACGTAGACATACTCAAATTTAACAATTCATATGGTCACATCCCTGCAATTGTACCAGCAAAGTTACAGCTGTTCTGATCTTTCTACTGAAACAAAGGACACCCATACTAGGGGATTGGCTCATAAAAGATATGAGTTCAATTATAATAAGTAAACTTTGCTTAAGATCAGATTTATGATAGGCTGAACTCATCTAGTATTAGACATATCAAAAAACAGGGAGGAAAAGATGCAGCTATATAAACAAGAGAAGTGGAAACTTAATGCAAGATTTAAAAGGCACACCTTTTCCAGTCATTTATCCACTCCTAACTAGATGTTGCTTCATTCCAGCTATGGGGTGTTACATACGGCAACATAGTTTTGTCCACTGTTATTCACTGTCAGGAAAGTAAGGCACTGAACAGAAAAGTAAAAAGGGATATACATTTTCTGACCTGGTTTACATTTAAAACCAATATGAAATATAAAGAACATAAAATAACAATGAAAAACCTAACATTACTTAAGAGAATTCAGCAGAAAACAGATCTGTAAGAAAGAGAAAGATGAAATGCATTTATCAATGCTGAAGGTTAGCTTACATTGGTGATGCACTGCAACAGTAGTAGTTAACTGTGTGTGTGGCCAATAAAATCTGAAAGAATGAGGCAGCTGGCAAATACAAATGAAGACTACAATCCTTCACTGCATTCAAAATGTTTTTGCACAAGGTTAATCGATGATGCACGATGTATTTCTCCTGCCTTGATTCAGGTTTTTCATATTCCTGTTTACACTTATTGTGTTGCTTAGTACAGCTAGATACTTAGCAGGACATCGTATTCTTCATGGAAACTTTGTTGCTGTTCTGTTAACATAATATTACTGGACACATTGTTACTTTGTGGATTAACAACATAACTAGTTTCTAGTTCACAATAACTGAAATATCATTGCTTTGTAGTTTAACTGTTTCACTTTCCAACTTAACTGCAAAATGTTTAAAACAATGTCTAACTGCATCATTTTGTTTTCACAAGTACTGTGTGCAGACCTGACTTTACTGCTTATTCCTAAGAAGACGGTATTTGATGAAGGTGTTACTTTACATGACATAATAAAAATGCTTTCCCAAATAGCAAATGACTGCTGATTATGAGCAGACTGATACTGAAATGAATCATGTAACTTGTATTAATTTGCGGCAGATACCATCAGTGAAAATGACTTGCCAAATATAGGCAATATGGAATTTCTCTTAATTTTAAAAATGACTATAAATATAATTTTTGGGATATGGTTCAATGTGGGTGTAGGAGCAGGACAACAATGTAGCTGACCAATTTTCAAAATTTTGCTTTTGTAAGTTGCCCTTGAAAACTTTATTTGTTTAAGCCAGGGATCATTACTATATTAGCTGATCATAAAATATTACAGATATCTTTCAGATATATGATAAAGTCAACCAGCAAGCACTGCTAGAAGGTAAGCTAGGAAAAATAAATTGGAACCAGACCAGTAACCATTGCTATACCCACTAAAATGAGACATCTGAAGCAGGCTACTAATAAAAGAGGAGAGTGGATTTAAAAAAAATCATGGCTGGAGAGCAATTATAAAACTCAAACATGTCCAGCTTTTTAGATTAATCATATGTTATATTATATGCAGAATTATAACAACATGAATAACATTTGTGGATGACCCAGAGCTGGCCCCAGAAATGAGACGAACAGGGCACATTGTAAGTAAAGTAACAGCATTGTCAAAACAATGAAGTTACAGCTGCAAGTGTTGGTTAACTCCCACTTCATTAAATATGTCTAAGAGCCAGTTTTGGGCATGAGTGACCCAATAGCACTGTGATTTTTAACTCTATTTGGATTTATACCAATACACTGTATGACAAGTGAACATTCTGAACTGACCTGCTTTTCCTCCTGGTTTCATTTGTCTGAATCTGCTTAACAGTCTCTGCTTAACATTGTCTTACAGATCAATACATTCTGTAGTTTTTTGTTGCTCAGCCCTACCTAATCTTTTCATGGACTCAGAATATCTGTGGGACTGACTTGCTTCAGTCCCCTGTAAAACTGATATAATGGAAATATCATTTGCATCTGATTCCTACTCATAGTTTCTGTTTCCAGCTATGCAATACACTAATGTATCTAACTTTGTTCCTATAACTATATAACCAGTTTCTAAGTATACAATGACTGGACTATCTCTGCTTTGTAGTTCATCTGTTTTACTTTCAAAACAATATGCACTTCAATGAACTTTTACAAATACTATGAGCTGTACTGAGCCATTAGAATATTATTTACTGTAGAAAACTTACTGCATGGATTCAGTCATTTTTCCAGTCTTTCCTCCTGTGCTAGTTGATCATAAACTTTCTCCCAGTTGATTAACCCATTCAGTCCCCATCACCAGAAAATAAGGGTCAGCTGGGAGGGATGATCATACAGACAGCCATCAGGGGTAGTTTAAGGGTTTTTCTTCATAGGTTCATAGGTTCATACTAGGCTATCTGCCCTAGGGCATTTATAAGCCTAGCCCGAGTGTGTGTGGCTTTTGCCACCCCTTGGAATGTGAATACTACGCCCATTTAGGGTTTAGTTTACTGTGCCTCTGTCTAGTAGTGACACAGAAATGACCCCTGGGGTAAACCTATGATCTCCCATCCACTCGTCAAGATTTCTCTTGAAGAGAGCCAGTGAGGGGTTCTGCCTAACATGGACTGGGATTCTGTTCCAGAGTGTAGGGAGCCTCTGGGTTATGAATCTGACCCTGACAGCATACTCCTGGTAAGGCATTAGGCAGGGGCATGCAATGGCTTGGCCATAAAGGATGTGACCCACCCTGCGAGAGGCATATCCTCCAAACAGGCCCACCCCTCCCCTTGAAGTCAAACCAGTGATTTTTCCCAGTCTCCACCAGGAAGATTGCACTGCCCAGGCTAATGTCACTTATTTAATTTTAACTAAGTAACGGTCATGAAATGAGAGTTATTTCATGATCAGTGTACCTACCAATTATAGTATTGACTGTTCTGGGGCTTATTTATAATGTTTCAGTCCAGTACCAGTTATAGTGGGATCATGATATGTAGATTGCCACAAATAAAGTCTATGAGTAACTTCTGGGTACAGTTCAGTAGTTGTACTCATACCTACAGCTGAAAACTGGTTTACAGAACACTTGACTATGGTCTTTGACAGTTCTCTGCTGCATGCATTCAACTGATTCTCTGGTCTGGGTACTTATTCATGTACTTTTAACAAATCCCTAGTTCAGTCCCTACAGCTGCATATCATCTCACTGCAGGATATAGGAGCTCAGATTTGAATGTTGAGCAATCATAGTTGTTTGGATCTACAATTTGTCTGCCCCAAACTGCGGCCTAATGTCATTCTGACCATTGCCCTTTCTTTAATAATGGAACATTTCAATGCTTCTGTATATCAGAACTGTTTCTTTTCATATGTCTTCCTTGAAAAAGCCCTTCTGCTGGGTAGGTTGGTTTCTGGCACTAATAGTAAAAATGAGGAAGGAAGTTTTGCTCTGAGCCTTTTCCCCAGCTATAACTGTGCTGGAAAAAGTCCTACAGCCTAAAACAATGTATTGTTGTATTTTGAAAATGATAGGTAATTTTCCATCTTGTTAAATGCATTACAGTTCTTGAAAATATTTTTCAGTTTGCATCATTTTCTTGACATGCCCATTTGAATGCAAATGCCTCAGCCTTGATGTGATGATCTTGAACTCCCAGACTTTGGAAAAATTACTGAATTCATGACGAATTGTGGATCATTGTCTAAAATGGCTTGCTCGGTTATACAATGTCTCGCAAAAATTAATTTGAGCATATTAATCACAACAGTAGCTGTAGTACATTTAAGCTGAATAACTTCTATATATTCAAAGTATTTGTCGACAGAGAGTAGGAGGCTGAAGTTGCTGTACTGGAATAACTCATTTCCTAACTTTAACCATGACAATGTCGGAATTTCACATGGAATTAACTCACTCTTCAGGGTTTGATCCCTATATATGCCAAAGAGAGGATCTGTTGAGATTGATCAAACTGCCAGAACATTAAAAAAAGAATAAATAAATAAATGAATAAATACATTGATCAGTGTCAACATACTGAATAATCAATCTACTGAAAACCTAAACAATGAAATACAATAATCAAAAAATGAAAACAAGCATTCTCTTTTTCCAATCTACTATCAAAACCCTCCAATTAACTTCAGACATAATTTGCCTGGATAGCAGTAGTATTGCAGAAACGGGTTTCAAAGGTAATATGCTGGGTTAAGGGCAGGGGCAGGATTAATAGTATGCATTAGTAAGGTGGGAAGGGGGGAGCAATTATTATACCTTAATAGTGAAGGCAATGGCTGGTACTCACAGACAAGCACTGTGCATTTGTGCAGTACTAATGTTTGAGGGACTTGATGTTCGAAGCACGAAAGAGCTAATTACTGATGTAGCAGACAGCAGACAGCTCCTACATGCTTAGTAAAGGACCTCATAGTACATCAGAAGCACATTTTTAACTAGAAGTGCAGTGATATAGTAGCACGCATTAGGAGCAGCATGTATGGGTGATTTGAATGATATCAGGGTTAAGGCTTGCTGATATACTTAAAGCACTGTGCACCACCTCTTACTGTGTAGCAGCATATATCACTGGCCGGCATTAATCAGCAGCATGCAGCATTAGCCAGTGATACACAGGCACAAGAGAGGCAGCATAGCTCATCACAGTGGCCAACAGACTGAGCAATGTCAGGCTGCACAGAAAAGTGGCAACTCTGTTCATTGTACAAATGGGGATGAAATGTGGTAGACAGAAAAATAGGAATGGGGGAGAGCAACAAGCAGGCAGAAACACAGAAGGGTAACCATGAAGCATAAGTGGTCATGATGGAGGAAAGGGCATTTTTTGTGGGATAGAGCCCCTTTTGTATTTCCAGAAGAGAATGGTAGCGAGGGAAAGTACCATGGGATGGCAATGGGTGAGATCGAGGGAGAAAGGCAGGTAGCAGGGCATACAGACAAATTGGAACAGAGTCACAGATAGGCACTGGAAAACATATACAAAAGGTGTGGAGAACAGTGGATGGACACATGCTAACAAAGGGTGGACAGTTGGTTATGGGGAGAGTTGGGTAATGAACAAGGAATGAGGAGCAGCACATAAAAAAGGGAAACAAAGAGAAAGGTATAGGGTGAGCTGCTGGAATAGCTGGCTACCAGGCTGCCCCAGATGACAATAAATGCAGTCTTCACTTAACTGGGTGGCCAAATTTAATGGTTCTTTGCTTCTACTGAGCCACAGTGAGTAGGACTTGTCGGTCATATAACTCTATCACACATATCAAAAGGGCCTCCATGGTGCAATAGCAAGCACCCAACTGCTGGTACACCTCAGCAACAATCAGCCACTGTGTCTCATTCTGGGATACCATTGGAAGAAAGGTTTGCCTGGTAATATTTACAAGAAACTTGGTAATATGCCAAGAAATGTCAAAGGCACTGGATGTGTATAGTGTAGAGAAAATACTAGGTGAGGTCAGATGATAAGAACTTACTGGTAGCACATGGAAGGTAAGAAGGTGGAGCTCTAACTAAAGGACTTTTAAGGCTTCTGGAAGATGGAATGTTCAAGTATAACTTAACGGCATACTGTTTTATATATAGGGTACTAGGAACATACATTGAATTGCCAGAAACAGTAGTATATTTTAGGTCCAAAATGGGTTCAAATAAGTTTTGGACTGGTAAAGAAGGGAGAAAGAGGTAGCCTCTCAGGGTCTGGATGCGACACTTGGGTGGATTCCACTAAGCACCATTTTTCTCATGTTGGGTAATAAGTTTATATGCATTCCTGTGTGGAGTATAATTAATACAGATACAGAGATGTGTGATTGTCTTTGAACAGTGAGATTTGAAAACAGTCTTTGAACAGTGAGATGTGAAAACACACACTTTTAGAAATAAAAATAAACTTGCTAAGATTCTAATAATGTCATTTGTAATTATAAACAATATGGAAAAATGACAAATATTTAAAAGAAAGACGAAACAAGTCTGAAAATAGGAATTGTCTTTGCCATGCTCTGTATTTAAGATGCATTTTTCATTTTATTTATTTATTATTTATGTATTACCAGTTGATAACAGGGATAATGCAGCTGAACTAAGTAGCACATTTTCAGTGGCTTCCTGGGGAGAACAACTCCACCTATACAGTAATACAGCTAAAGCAACATGGAAGTATTATGACTGTATGTAGAAAACTGGTACAAAATAGAAATAATTATAGAATTTTCACAGTACTATGTGGACATAAACTAAACCCAGACGAAATAAATTTCTTATAGTTAAAAAGTGAGTTTAAGTCTTATAAATCATAATTTTTCTACAAGAAAGATTATATTACTAGACACAAAACTGGCAGAACATGTAGTATAAAAGGAAGTTAATTTGTGTCATGCTCTAAAAGCTGCCTGGCTGGCTGCATGGTACTATCATAAAGGCCACATAAGTGAGTGCATCAGATGGTTCAGAATCTATTTTAAAATAGAATGCACCATCATGTGTTGTTATGGAATAGTGACTGTGGGTTTACTGAGGAAAGCAAAAAACACTGGCAGTTTTTAAATCCACTGTCCTCTTTTATTAGTAGCCTGCTTCAGATGTCTCATTTTAGTGGGTATAACAAAAGTTACTGGTCTATTTCCAGTTTATTTTGCCTAGCTTACCTTCTAGCAGTGCTTTCTGGTTGGCTTTATTATATATCTGAAAGATTGTGATCAACTGATACAATACTGATCCCTGCCTTATACAAATGAAGATTTCAAGGGTGACCTACAAAAGCAAAATTTTGAAAACTGGTCAGCTACATGTTTGTCCTGCTCCTACACCCACATGGAACCATTTTCCAAAAATGATATTTGTGTTTGTCTACTTAAAGGTGCATATAAGCCTGTTGTGATTACTGAGAGCACTTGCCTAGTATTGTTTCTATGTTCCCAAATGGAGAACAGATAAATTACCAGGACATTTCTTCCTTTAAGGGATTTAAATACCCCCGTTGTTTTCAATAGATCTTAAATATAGGGTGCCCACCAAACCAACCAGTGTTGACTCTTAACTGTCTAACACCCTATACTACAAATTGTTTTTGTGAACCTCTCCTAGCCTCATCTCATCTGTTCATACTGCTGACCACTAGAAGATCAAACTGGAAGTTCTTCTCATTAGACTGCTATAAGTTGAGTTGCCTTCTCCTTCATATCATCCTCCTTGTTTAGTGCACCCTGTACCAAGATGAAATGTTATAGTGTTTGTTTTCCTTTTGTTGCCTGTGTGAAGACATTAGACACTGTCATCTGTGCTAGAATGCCTGGCTGAACTTTTGTACATAATTTCAAACTAACTTGTGTATTATATTCTAGAATGACTAGCTATAATGTTGTAAATACGTTCTTGTATGCTGATGGATAGTCTGTTTGTACAGGATGTTTTTAGAAGTTGAACAGTGTTCTGTTACATGTCTAACTGCATATGTTTGCGAAAGTGATTCTAACTGCAGGCTGTTTCAAAGTCAGCTGATCTGCAGATTATGTCATTGGAATGTTTCCAATTGCTCTGTGTTTACTGTCAGAGAATGAAAGACAGGAAAGAACTTTAATCAACAGTTGTTTGTTGATTTTCAAAAATAAATAAATAAATAAATAAATGGAAATAAGAACTGGAACAGTTAAGACAATTAACCTAGCTTATAAAAGAGCCTGCTGAAGACAGTTAGCAGTTTATAGTAGTTCAGTTCAGTTCACCGTTGTACTGAGCAGTGGATACCCAAAGGTGTAAGCCTACCTTTGCTCTATTGTGATATTTAGTTTAGATCAAGGACAGTGTTCTTCAGTTATGTAGAAAATTATAGTTAGATTAGTCAGAGTGTTTTACTAGATGTTGAATTTCTGTCCTTCAGTATTAATTTAATTTTCCTGGTGATTGAATTCTGTTTGTTTACAGAAATTACTGTTTTACATTTTTAATCATTTTGCTCATTATTAAATATTTTTATAATCTTACATTGTGGATGGTCAATCAGTGTGTTCTTTAATGATTTGAAAGTGCTTATACCTGCTTTGATAATTCCCGGGCCACTCTAAAAGCCTGGCTTGCTTAGGTCATATGTTACCTTTGAAAGGGCATGTGGACGCCCTGATTGGTGGCAGCATTTTACTGTATCATTTGGGGGAAGGGACAGAGCTAGAAATCTGTGTCAGGTTTTCAAAGAAGTGTTTGGATGTGTGAAATTCAATTTATTTAAGTGCAAGTGTATCAGAAGTATTAAACTGAGATACATTGCTCTGGAATGTAATAAGGAGTTACATTAGGGGTGGACAGAGGTATACAGTCCTGTCCCAAGTTATAGAGTGTGTTCCTGTTGTGCTCTTAGGGGAAATTGTGAAATATTAGTCTCACAATGGAGTCAGTAGTGAGGACTGAAGTTCCTTTGTTAATGACCGAGGATAGTAGAGAACAACACATACTGGTGGCTGTTCGGTAGGATATTAACCAGACGTCAAATATTGGTGGCAGTTCGGTAGGATATTAACTGGATGTCACACTTGCCTCATAGAACTTGGTATCATTAGGCAGTGTGATAGCTGCCTTATGCTTACAAATAATGAATTCTTAATCAATACAAGAAATTCTGTTTGTGAGAGATGAAAATATTTAACAAATATGGAGGCCTTGCTCTCACAAAACAACCAACCAACCAACCAACCAACCAACCAACCAACCAACCAACCAACCAAACAAGGAAACAAACAAAAAAAAACAGACTGTGAGCAATGCACGCAACTGCCACATTCTACACCAATCCACACTAAAATGTCTTACTCTGAGACTGAAAAAAATCATTGCCAAAGCCACCTAGATGCATATCCAGCACCACATCACCTTCAGGCACACATTCAATAAAAAGCCACAAGAAGTTAAATTATCTCAAATTGATTAGACCAGACCACTCTGTAAATCAAAATGTTTTAGTGATCAGAGACTCTGTGGTCAGGCACAGTGATTCTCTTCTCACCAGGTTGGACAAAAACAAGGTAACCATAAGTTGTCTTTCTAGTACTAGGATCTCCAATATCTCAATGGCCCTTAAGACACTTTCACTTAACAAATATAAGTATGACATGGTGATTGCCCACATGGTTGTGAACAACTTGAGATGCAAAGCCCAGTGAGGAATATGCAGAGACATGTCAGAACTTTCCATGCATGTCATAAATACATGTAAGACTCTGGTCCTGAGTGAAATCCTTCCTTCTCCAAGAATGATGCCTAGGTAGAAAGAAAAGATAATTGGCTAAACAATTGGTGTCATTCCAGGGGAATCTGGTATGTGCCAACATGGGACAAAATACCCAATAATCCTATTTGCTTTGCAAAGGATGGCATTTATTTCTTGTTCCAGGGCTTCCATGTACTGGCTAAAGCCCTTGCTATCCATATGATTCCTTTTTAGACAAAGTCCTACTAATGGACATCTCACTGTAACTAATATAGCAAATCCCAAACAGGATCACATTAAGGTGGTTCTTCTTAATACCAGAAGTATTAAACTGCCTGATTTTCAGGCTCTCCTGCTTTTGGAACACATATATCTGTATAAGTAATGAAACTTTGTTTAAATGATCAGAAAGTGCCTACCATGCCTTCAGACTTGATGGCAACTGTGGTGGCATCTCTGTATTTTTTAGTGAATATGTCATCTCTAGACAAATCCCACAAGATTCACAAGTGGAACTCCTTGAACTCAAAAGCGAACTAAAGAGGACCAGATATCACTTTATAGTCTCTTAAAGCACACCTTCTAAGTTTCCAGAAAATCATGTAAGGTTTCTAAATGTACTTGATAAACTCCCTATTAACAAGAATTCCATTATTTTGGGAGACTTTTAATACCCCTCAATAAACTGGGGCACCTATACCTCCAATGTAGGATATGCCCAAAATTTCTTAGATGTAATAAGCAAAACTGCCTGAATTAGATTGTTAACAAACCTAGAAAAATTAATAATGCCACAAGGGTCCACACTGGTAAAATATACATAATTTATTGAGTGCTTTTGTCCCACTAAGGGGACTTCATCAGAGTGATAAACCCCCATGAAAAACTTCATTAAGTAGTCAACCTAATTCAACCTACTGGTTAATTAATTAATTAATTAATTAATTAATTACTAAAAAAGACAATCCTTACTTACAGCATATAAGTTAATGCAGGTCCAGTACCATAAAATCATGTCAACATTAAAAAGGTTTTTACAAAAATCATAAACCACAATAATTTACAAAACAGAATTTTATTCAACAAGCACACACATATAGGTAAGAATAATGTGTGGAGTCTGTCCTAAACAGCAAATAATCACCTTTATTAAGTGTCTTATGCTTAAAACAGTTGTTTCTGTATATATTATAGTTTAGTTGCTCTCATATTAAGAACTCATGTTTGACAACAGAGAGTTAACATAGCGGCTTAGGTTAGCTAAAATTTTGTAATGTTGACATGATTTTATGGTATTGGACTTGTATTAACTTATGTGCTGCTAAATGTTTTCTATGCCTTTAAGTAATGATTGTTTTTAGTAATGTATTAATTCATTAACCAATAGGTTGAATTAGGTAGACTATTTAATAAGGTTTTTGGTGGAGGTTTATCATTCTGATGAAGTCCCCTTAGTGGGATGAAAGCGTTCAATAAATTGTGTGTATTTTACCATTGTCGACCCTCATGGCACTATTAAGTTTTCTGTTTTTGGTTGTGATATAATGCTTTATCAATTTCACTGGGTTTGTTAACAAACCAACTAGAGGACATGATATTCTTGACCTGGTCCTTATGATTATAGCTTCTTCATGCACCATTACCCTGATATTTCTTTCCCCATTAAGTCAGATCATAAACTACTTAATTCACCTTCCAACTCTCTAATCCACTGAAACCAGTATCTTAGAATTCAAGGTCTTCACATATTGCCAATTTGGTGTGTCCAACCCACCTACTGCATGCCTTTGAAATGTGTGAGAAAACTAGAGCACCAGAAGAAAACTCGTGTGAGCACAGGGAGGGCATGTAGACTCCACAGAGAAGGCATCCCAGCTAAGAATCAAACTACAGAATCTCTTGCTGTGAGGCGATAATACTACTGATTGTGCCACCCTATATTATATATTTCCCAGGCAAAGCAGAAATCAAGGTCCCCCCCATTAGCATATAAGAACACATACAAGTTTTTTTGCATCATTTTTGTTCCCATGTCTGCTGATCATTAAACCCCTGCTGCATCAGACATTACAATATCTGTGGTTGAGAGGGGACTATAATCCAAGCAACCATGCAGGTATTTTCAGCTCTCACCAGCACCTTGGCAATAAGAGCATTTTCTATTTTATGGCCCAACCTTGCTCCTGATGGTGAGCTGAGCACTTGTATCACTGCAAGGGCTGCCTATGCCCCCTTGTCTGCCCATGTGTGTTCCCCCACATGGGAAGAGAGAGGGTATAATCACCAGCTTGGGCAGCCACAATCACTTTGTTCCTGGCACTTGCTCCCTGCATCATGATGGACCTCCACTCTCCAGTCAGGGCTCTGTCATCAGGGCAGCAGCACAAACTGGGTTTGAACCCATTCTCTCACCCTGTGCTGTCAGATGCAGAAGCTGCTAGTTGAACTTGGGTCACCTGGGCTGTAGTCAGAGTTTTCTCCCTCTACACCAAAGGTGCAGGCATATATGCAGCATTTTTCATTGCTAATCAAGAAACAACTTTAAACAAAAGTTGGATTTTTTTAAAACATTCCAGTTATATAACAGGAGTATGAAAAATATTAGTTGCTTATTCTGTTTATTAGTTATAATGTCATTTTTATTTTAGGACTCTGCTGAAAATGTTAAAGTTTGTGTGGATGCGTAAGGACCATCCTTGCAGTTAGAGTCATTCATGGTAGGTAGTAGCTGTGTAACTATCTTATCTCTTGTGAGATATGCTTTACAAGTAGAATGGATGTGCTTGCACCTTGGTAATGTATGGTGAGAATTTATTAAAACAGGAAAATTCTTTGATTTTTTTCTGACACATTTTCTAACAATAGTGCATTCACAATGCACATTTTTATACTGCATTATGCTGCTGTGTAGCATTATAACAATGGTCTTTCACGAACTGCATAAATGTTCTAAAAACATGTAGAAAGCCTGTTCTAGAATTGTTTACAGAATATATATCTGTGGCAAATTGTCTTATGGTAGCAGTAAAAGGTGGTATGAACAGTTAGCAACATATTCTGAATTCTGATATAAATAGCAACTTAAATTCTATGTCAGGAAATGCAAAATAATACATCTAGGAGCAAAAATCAAGAGGGGAAGGTTACATAATAGGAGAGGATAGGAGAGGATGCATTAACATCAGTAAGAATGGAAAGAGACCTGGAGGCATGAGTGCTGTTTCTTTAAATAGTGGTAGATGCTGAAATAGTCATTAACACACTACCCTAAACCATAACGGATACCTGGATATACTGTCATAGTTTCACAATGTGCTTCCTCTTATATTTAACACAGCAACAGCTTAACAATACCTTTCTAGCAGACCTTCAGTATACCATTCACTTGGCAGTGCTGTCTGCCTCCTTATTGTTGGCCATATCTTCATAATGCCTTCCGAATTATTTGTGCAGTGACAAACAATCCATAAAAGCCTAGAAGGTTATTTTATGATGAGCAGAAGAGTTATTAAATGTATTGAAGTGTCAGTCTTGCATTTCTCATACAGTGCTGAATACAAAATATTTCTTATGGGTCTTGTGCATTCTTTCTGAAGCATGAGTGAAGTCACTGATAGCTCTTTAGGCTTTAAGTTGTCTGACAATGAGTAAAAAGATGGATCACCTTTGCAAAACCTCAAGTGGCATGTACATTAAGATAGTTTACAACAGAAACGAAGAAGAGGTCTGTACTTTGCATCTAGACTGTTAGCAATTATTAAAATGTCAACAATGTAAAACAGAAATATTTTCACGTAGTTAGCTTGTGGTGGTTGCCTGGTGAGTCAGGACCATTTTGAGATGGCTGATATTAGGAGGAAACCATGGGCAACACATGGAGCACAAAACATGGACACTGTGCGAGCATCAGGTTTGCGAATCACAGAAGCTGATATCTGATCACACAGTTAGGAAGGGTATTGCACACATTGCTTGTTGGGTTAGACTCCATTTTCTTAAGGTCCTTTGTAAGATTAAGCCTAGTGCAGGTGGCAATGGGTGCAATCACATTTGTATTTTTTGGGAATAACAGGCCCCATACTGCAATACAGCAACTTTCATTGTCAAACAACATTTGCTGTACACAAATAGTTGAAAGCAAATGATACAGAAAATAAAAAGAATGAAAGTAGTTTTATTGAAAAAAGACTACCTTCATGGAACATAAAAGAAATAAAATATTTTCTTTGGGGACCCAAAGTCATCATACCATCATGAAGGAGACTAAACCACCTGTACCCTACTAGTGAATATAATCAGCTCAGTGATCATGACATAGCAATAGGAAGTGACAAAACATATTCCTTTAGCAGCAGAGTCAGAGTAGCGATAAAGCACTAAAATTTCAGCAAAATTATCAGTCAACTGAGTTTTATGCAGTAGCAGTTTTGTCAGGGATTCAATGAACAAAGCAGCATGCATTAAATGTGCAGTGGCACAGCACTGTGACCCCAAGATATCCCCTGCTAAAAAATTTAGTTTTTTAGCAAAAACTGTTTGTTACACTATTTTTGGCTCCCTTGCAGCTGATCATCAGTGGCTGCTTCCAGTGCCTTTCCTGAACTGCAGTGTCTACAGAACCTTTCCAACGACCCTCAATAACCACATTCTAGGCCAGCAAGGAGATTAAGAAATTCTGGGACAGAATCATACTACTGCCATGGGAGTGTTTTTTTTTTCCTTTTTCCTACTCCCTACAAATACTCAGTAACACCCTAAGGGTGGGGTGTGCAATGGGTGTCAGTACTGAACCACCCTCTCACATCAGTAAGGGACAGTCATCAGTAGGATGTCCCCACCCACACTGTGGCAGCACTGTACAGTTCTTTCCTCAGTCTCCTCCAGGGAAATCTAACCACACAGGTACAACCCAAGCAAGAAGGTGTCTCTCCCAGGCAAAGATAGGCATGCCCTTCTTCTTTTTCTGTGCTAAGTGCCCCAGTCACTATTTGAACTCGGGTTACTTGGGATGTAGTCAGGGCTGTATAACTCAATGCCACCAGACCAAGCTTAACAGCAGGCTTAACAGGCCACTGAAACAATCTAAGAAAGCCATTTAATTTATGTCTAGGAGACTAAACTTGTAGTAGAAACACTCACAAGTGCAGAGAGAATGCCATGGAAACAGTTGAAAATATAACACGAGTCTTTGCTGGCAGCTAAAAATAAGGCATCTGATTCTTAGCTGCATCAGACCCATAACTCCCAGGTATTAGAGACTTGATTTTGACAAGCAGCTCTTCAAAGAATGTTACAAGATGGTAAAGTTCCCTGGAAATGTTGCAAACATACAAGAAGGTGAAGTGGAAAATAGTATGGAATAATACTAATGCAGAGCAATCAGTGCAAACAAAAATAGACAGCATAACCATTCAAAAATCAGAATGAAAAAGGCACAGTGCTTCTCAAAAAAGAAGTAGAAGTAAAGGTGTGAGTGACAGAGAGAGAGAGAGAGAGAGATAAAGCATTCAAAAAATACAAGGAGCCCCAGCAGGAACAGCACAAACAATGCTAGTTAAATTAGATGGCAGCAGTATATTCCCTCAGACTACAACCCACAGCAAGGAAACAGAATCTAATATCCATTTTAGTTAAGAGGAAAGAGGTAACTCATTTTGCAGGCTGAATGCAGAGCAAGAAATGTTTTCAAGAAGAAATGATAGTGTTATAATTCTAAGAAAATGGATACATGTACCACAGAGTAAGTAGTTACGGTAATGAAGTAATTATCAGTTGGTTGATGTATCTGTTTGTTTGTTTTTGTTTTACTGAGTAGTTGGGCTGTTCCAAAGACCCTTTCAGCCCTGACACAGGTTTAAAGGTTGAGCATACACAACAGTGAATTGAATACAGGGAAAAACTGCAGAAAGTAGTTGAGAAATTATGCAAGAGTATAAGTGTGCAATTAATTTATCAGGAATGTTTGATGTCAGAAAGAGTACACACGCAGTGGAATGTGAAGTAAGCAGCATTATATCTGGTTAGTTAAAAGAAAGCATTTGAATGTTTCATTAGGCTGATAGATTTATAGGTTGTTACTAGGTTAACATCCACTAGGTCCTTACAAGCCTAGTCAGGCATCTCAAACCATTTGGGTCCTAAGTATCATGGGTGTTTATTTGGAGTGGGGCATGTTAGTAGGGAAGCATCTAAGGATTTGTAGGGGGTGGTGTTAGTTAGGATAATACTTTTCTTATTAATGGCCTCTGTCCATAAGAGACATTGGGACCAGACCAGGGGTAAATTTTTCAGTTATCAAAGTTTCATTCGAATAGGGTCAGGAATGAACTCTGTTTTATATGGATAGGGAGCCTATTCCATAGTGCAGGGATCCATTTGGACACATATCTGTCTCTCCAGCATGTTCCGTTTATGTAACGAGTGAAGTTCAGATCTTTGGATCTAGTGTTTCTGTGCTATTTGTTTTGTGCATGTGCAACAGATCCATTAGAGCTAGGTCTAAGGAAGCCCTGTAAGCCAGGCAAAGATCCCCTCTCAGCACTGTGTAGGAGATTAAATACAGATACAAAGCCTTTAAACAATCAGTGCAGGACAGGGCATTCATGTCCTGAATTCTCCTGGTGAGAAACCTTTGTGGGCACTCCAACTGTAGCAAGTGTCTGGCTAGATACATGCCAAAGGGGGTACTGTATTCAATAATAAGTCTGATAAGGGCTGGTACTATAATTTCCATGGACCTGGATGCCACATCATTATCTATAATTTGGGCATCACAGAATGGTTTTCTTACCATCTTAGCCACACTTTGGTCAAAGGCTAGATTGCTGTCTATGTAGGTTTCCAGATCCCTTACTCCCTTGGTCAACTGTTAAGGGTATATTATTGATGGAGTAACTAACTGGAGTTGACAGTTTCTGAAAGTGCATTATAATGCATTTTTAGCCTTGAGTTTTAGACAATGGCTTTGTCACTAGTCATTTGCATGTGTTAAACCCTCTTGCAAGATTTTGGTGTCTTGAGGGGGAATCTATAATAGCTCCCAGTTAATAGGTTCATAGGGAAGTACTACTCTAACTGCCCTTGTGGGCCATTTTAAGCCTATCCAACTTCCCTTCCAAAGGTGAGAATCAAACCCTGTATCTTGCTCTGGAGGCAGCTCTCTAGATGAAGGAGTGGCCTATGATCAGCAACTAGTTTGTTTGTTTCTTTCGGCTTTTCCCGGTTAGATCAGCAACTAGTGTGGGCCTAAATGAAGCATTTTAATACTATCATCCAATGCATTTGAGGAAAGCATTTGATTTCCATCTTCCTTCTCTTTTTTATCAGTTCAACAGATTGCCCATCCCTGGCGAAATGAGATGCCCATCCTATCCTAAAGGAGTGGGAAGTATAACCTTGATGACCAATGCCTTAACAAACCAATACCTGTTTTAACATGGCATTAGGATCAGAGAAGGAAAATGGCTGTCCATCTGGTTGCCAAAATACTAACTTCTGAGGTGAAACTTTGCCTAAACTTTTTTCTGCCGCCATAGTCCAGTGGACCAGGCAGGGGACCAAAGGTTCTGCTTTCCATAAGTAACCATGATGGCCAATGCCCAACTACTCTGTTTTGATTTTTCTTAACCATATTAAAACCTAGTAATTTGTTATTACTACATCAGCCAACTAAAGAGACTTTAAGTAATTTGTTGAGCCTGAAGGCCTGGGCATGTAGCCACTTAAATAACATAGCCCAAATAAAATTGAAATTCTTAACTGATTTCAATACATCTTTTATTATTACTGGCAGCAATTCAGCATCTATAGGCTTCCTTGAATCTCTCTGCTCAGCATTTATGTGATTCCAACCCTTCCATAATCTACTGACAACTGAGTGATACATCAAATTCAGCAGGTCTAGAAGTCTAGCTAACCAGTTTAAAGCAGTAATCTGTATGTAAAAGCAGATGAGGGAATCTTGTAAGATGAACCTATGAAGAATATAGCGAACCATGATATCCAGAGAGCAGCGCCTATCTTTAGAAGATAAATTCAGGTAAAAATGTTTAAATTAAACTGTGGCAGAGGTGTAGGATCTTCTGGTATTCTCTGCCCATGAATTGCATAGTAAAATCAACATCATTCTTCTTCAAGAGACAAAATTGGTAGAGGGACTGGCATGAAATGGATATGGACCTCTGGAGCCAATGAGTGAAACCTGGAAATATGCAGATGGATAGACTGTCAGCTATTTCATTGCTTACACTAGGTACATGCTTATATTAATTTGCAAACTGAGTGGTGCTGCGGTAGCATTGTCGCCTCACAGTAAGACGTCCTGTTTGATTCTCAGCTAGAGTGCCTTCTATGTGGAGACATGCATGAATGGGCGTGCCTTAGTTGAAGGTTGTGCATCAGAGCTGGCAACTCGGCATGTAAAAATCTACTGCCAATCATTAGCGGACCGGAGTTCTGCTGTGGCGACCCCTAACCGGGAAAAGCCGAAAGACACAACAACAACAAGCAATACTAACAATATCAGTACAGACTGGACTCTGTTTGATCAGGAGTCTCTGTTTAACAGAATCTGTACTATGGCTTGATTATCTGAATGAAAAATAATGTTCTTGCCCCTAAACCGATCCATGTAAACTGCAGGCCAAATATGGAGAATTTCCAAACATGATATTTTTTCTTACTGAGTCAGGCCATCACGATGGCCATCCATTGCAAACTACATCCCTTGGAAGTAACCATCCATACCTGTGCTATACACAGCATCTGCAAACAGCTGGAGGGAATTTGAGGAGATCCAGTTGGATTGTCACAAGGTGACCTGGCTGAACTGGCTCAGAAAGGTTTTCTACATGTGAAAATCATCTTTTACTCTTTTTGGTGTTCAAACCCAATCATGTTTTTTTTGCCACTCCCCCCTTAATAAATTAGGCAAAGATCTTGTGAATCTTCTACCAAGGGAGATGGCTCTACGAGCAAAATAAAGTAATCTCATTGTCTAGAGTGGTATATTTAGCCTTGCAGTCATACTTCAAAATAAAATCATTGATTGACAACCCCATTGCGGATTGACCTAACTGGGGAAGTCATGAATTGATCTCAACATGAAGTACTAAATGGGCTGATCATCCTTCCATCCTGTGTCTCTTCCTTAAGCATATTTGCTATGTCTTCTTTCCCAGTGGTAGCTTTTAAATTCTTGACTATCATATTATTGAAATGGGCCTTGGATGTCAATAAAAAATTCTGAGAAAATTCTTGGATTAATAACAATAATTTATTGCATTCATGGTAAAACTTGAGTTTTGGGGAAGGTGCATCCACTCTAATGGGTGAGTGTGTTGCCTTGCTGGAGTTGTCCAAAGGAGGAAGAAGAACTTCTGTGGGCCCTGAAGGACCCTGGTTGCCTCAAAGAGAAGAACTTACCGTAGCTGTGTCCACTGGCCATCAGTCTGGATTGACTTTTGCCAGCAGTGAAAGGCTGAATAGGTTTTACTACAATGCGAACATGTGTGAGAGAACCAGCAGGCAGTCCAAAAACATTTCTGCTGTTGAAGGCCCAACATGTTTTTACGCTGTGATAATCCAAACTGAGTCCTGCGTTATTGTAATTTGGACTATCTAGCATGACAATTAACCATGTATCAAGGTGTTATTGATCGCACCTCAAGAACTTACATTGACTGATTTTAATTTTCTGAATCTTTGATTGTAACACAACCAGACCACCCCCTTCCCTCCACATACGTGATGAGCTTTTCTGATAGTTAGTATATAAGAAATCATAGGCAAGGTTAGTTGGGGGGGTCATTTTCAGTTCGGACTGCCATTGACCAAGAGTCTCTACTTCTCTGGATATGCTTATTGTTTGCCTATTGTTTGATTTCCCTAATGCAGCTAAAGTACCTACTAAATCCTTGGAGTCTGCCTTTTCAGCTTCCAGTAGCTCTTGAATCCCATTGGCATCTAACAAACTGAATACGTTCATGTATTTACACTTAAGGATTTTGTCTGTAATAACATTGGGAATGTGAGCTGTTATGTATAGCATGGGGGGGTGCATGGGTGCTATGACCACTTAAATGGTCATTTATGTTGCTTAATGAAGACATTGGCAACAATCTAACTGGAAACAAGGTGTTACCCATTGAATCAACAGCTGTGTTACCTACCCCTCTTTGTTCTACTTGTCCTGACATAGTGAAGTAAACAAAGGTACTTGCATGATTCTGTAACTTTCCCCTTCCCTTCCAAACTCTAATGAGCCAAAGCCTTTCTGTAACACCAAGTCAAATAACGTACCCTTGCTATCATCAGGAAAAAACTTGAGGAATTCTTGCAGATATTCTTCCTGTGTTTGATTCAGTAATTCTCCTACCTCTCTGTTTTCTTCACTAGGTGAATCTTTATTACCTGGTATTTCTATGACCTCTGCTGGTATGTCAGTCTCAGGTTGCACTTCCAATTCAGGTAATATCTCAGCAGTCTTGTGGGAATCTGTGTCTATTCTTCTTGACTGAGATGTCAGCTGAAGAGGGTGAATCTAATCTTGCTGCAACGTGACCTCTCTTTGTCCCCATTTGCACTTGGCAACCCTCCATTTCTAATACTTGGAATATGTTTTCCACCTTTGTAGTTATTCTGACCTATGTAGATTTCAGCAAATGCAGGGTTATGTTACCTGTGAAGAGCATATGAATAATCAATGGTTTGTCCATAAAACACTAGTGCTAAGAACCGCTGACAAGGATATGTTGCAACTAATCTCTTGTGCAAGCAGAATAACCCAAATCAATATAATCAATGACTAGCAGTGCTTGCAAAAAAAACCCCACTCTGATTATTTAATGTTTGACCAAAATGAAGTAAATATTATCAGGGGGTTCACAACAACTCACTCTAAAATTAAAAAGGGGAGGGTGGATACAATAATGACATGTGTGGTTTATGCTTGGTTGGATACCCCCCTATTGTCCCTGTTTTTCAATAATGCTCTTGAATTGATAAAAAAGGATAATAATAAAGCTTTTTACTTCCATCAGAAAATGTATAAGACTTCACAATTCATTATTCTACCAATGCCTTTTGGTTTAACTTCCCCAAGTGTTTTTGGGTTTTTAATACCATGATGGGAATGGAGTCTATTCCTAATTCAAGTTCATGAAATTAGTATTGTTTCAATCTTTGATGTTAGCCAAAACTACATTTTGTAGCACTTGCAATTTGCCCAGAACTGACTCCTTCTGCAATTCATATGGAGTTACATGTATCGGAGGGAAGCCTTCTAGCTTATCAGTTGGTGTGGTAAGCACTAGGTAACCTGTCTACCACATAAGGAGTGGTTCTGGCCCAGAAATTGTAGTTATTGGCCGTTTGGGCAATCTTCCATCTCTCTCAACTTTCTGATTTGAAAGCCTGCATTTGCACTTGTTTCTGTCCTGTAACTCGTCTAGTGCAGATACAGAGTCTTAGTTTTAGCACTTATATTTGCTTATTCATGGTCAGCACTTGTTCAGAACTTGTAAGCACTAAATAAGCTACTAATTATTATTGCACTCAATCTTCCTCATTACCTAGAGGAAAACAGTCTTTGTACTTACTTTTCTCACTTGCTTAGAGAAAAACAGCTCTTGTACTCACTTTCCTCACTTATCTAGAGGAAAATAGTTTTTTATTCAGGCATGTCCAAGGGCCAGCTCCCAGTGTTCTCTCCTGTCTATCTGATCAATCTGGGAATCTTGAGGCAATGTAGAAATTGCCTCATGTACACAGACAACCCTCTCCTCCTACCACCCAGTACTACAACCTGTGAGAGATGCACTTATCTAGCCAAACTGGAGGTAAAGCTCTCTCCAACCAAGACTGAACTTGACAGTCATGAGGAGAAGGTAAACATTTGCACCACACCACACTCATCACATAGTCTCACTAAATCTACACCACCAAAATCCACACATAGTAACACAAAATCATTCACGGAGGCTCTCAATAATAATCTGTCTAAGCAACAGAGACCTCCAAAGCAGAAATGTAAGCAACCTCCATCCCCCAACACAACCCAAATGACACATAGCCCACAGACTCAGTGTGCCACTCAACCACAGCCAATAAGGCAAAACAACGCACCCAACACACTTGTCATAGGTGACTCTATAGTCAGGCACACTGATGTCCCACTCACCAGGCTAAACAAGGAGAAGGTTACTGTCAGCTGCCTGTCGAGTGCCAGAATCTGCCACATAACCCATGCACTCAGGTCACTCCACAACAAGTACAAATATGACTCTGTCATTGTCCATGTTGGTGTGAATGACCTGAGATGAGCCTCCCTGAACTACATGAAAAGAGACATGGAAGAGCTCTCCGATCTTGTAGCCCAGGCAGGTATGACCCTAGCCCTGAGTAGCATTTTGCCATCACCCAGAATGATACCACAGTACAAGGGCAAAATGATTGACTTCAACAATTGGCTAAGTGTCTGGTGTCATTCTAAGGGGATCTAGTATCTGTCTGCTTGGGATGACATGGTCGACAGACCATGATGCTTTGCCACAGATGGCCTGCACCTGTCACCCCTGGGATTCCGGATACTGGCTAAGGCTCTTGCTGCCCCTATAGTGGCTTTTTTAGGCAGGGTTCAAATAACAAATTCACCCCCATAACAGGAACAGGCAAGCAAAAACTGAGTGTAATGCTACTCAATGCTAGAAGTCTAAATCTCAAAATGCACTCACTCAAGGCACTCCTTAAAATAGAGAACATCGATATCTGTGCAGTGACTGAGACCTGGTTCAAGGCTCCAGAGAGCACCCCTGCACTACCAGGCTATAACTCATACCACACTTTTTGGCCATGTAACCTGGACCAAAACACCAAAGGTGGAGGTCTGTCCATATTCATTAAGGATATCCACACCTCCAGGCTAGTTGCTCAGCATAATGCATCCAAGGTCATCCAAGTGCAACTAACTCTGGGCAAAACTGCAGTCCAAATTGTAGCTTGCTACAGATCCCCACCATGCCCCAGGATTCCCACTCCTCTTTTCTTGATGTACTGGAAAACATTAGGGTTCAACCAAACACCATAATAATGGGTGACTTCAACTACCCCACCATTAACTGGGAAAACTACTCGTGTACCAACTCCTTAGCTCAACACTTTCTGGAATTCATAAACTCCAATGCCCTAGATCAACTTAACCACACCCCCACCAGGGGAAACAATATCCTAGACCTAGTCATTACCAACATGAGTGACCGGTGTTCCACCCTGAAGTCAACTCCTCGTTGGTCCGATCCGACCATAAGCTTATCACCCTTGATATCCACATCCCACCCCCACCCCCACCACCCATTAAGGAAGCCACAGTAAAAAAATTCTCCAAAGCCAACTTCATGCTTCTTCAGACAGAAGTGGTGAACTTCATAACACCCATACAGATGGACAATACAGTTACAACTGCTGAATACTACACAAATGCACTCTATAAGCACTTACACGAGTGCATGGATCTTGCTATGCTAAACAGAACCAAGACGCTATCCTCCAAAAAAAGGAAACTAATCTGGTGGTCCCCTAAACAAACTCTACAACAGAAGGAAGAAACTGTTGCAAAAGAGAGTAAAATCCCATGAGTGGAGGAGCTCCCTGGTCAGCCTCAGTAAGAAGCTGAGATCCCTTATAAGATCCTCCAAAGCTAGCTATGAAAACAAAATCACCACTAAATCCAAGAACAACCACAAAGCATTCTATAGCTATGTCAATAATCTAGATGGCAACACCCAGATCTGCTCTGAGTTACAGGACAAAGGCATGAAAATTACAGAACCAACTGATATTGCCAACATCCTGGCAGACAGGTTCAGTGCTAACTTTACCTCCCTCTCACCCCCTAAAGGGCCCATATCTATACAGGAAGAATGCAGAGTCCCTGTAATCACAACTATGCAGGTAAATGCTGCACTCTCTAAAGCCAAAAACACAGCATCCATGGGACCGGACAACATCCCAGGCTGCATTTTACATGAACTTCAGAATGAACTGGCTTCCAACTTAAGCACCATGTTCAATAATAGCCTTGCATCAGGCTTTGTGCCCACTGAATGGTGCACAGCAACAGTTATCCCACTCCACAAAGGGAGAGCCACCACTGATGCCAAGAACTATTGACCTATTAGCCTGATGAGCCTGGTCTGCAAGGCCATGGAATGTATCATCATGGAACTCATAAACAAAGACATTGGCAACCTCCAACTCTGGATCCCACCCAGTTCGGGTTTGTGAAAGGCAGATCATGCCTCCTGAACCTGATCGACTTCTTTGAGGCAGTCACCAAAGCTGTGGATGAGGGTAAGGTGGTTCACACAGCCTATCTTGACCTCGCCAAGGCTTTTGACACCATCCCCCATTCTGGATTTATAACTAAACTCACTAAACTAGGTATAAATCCCTAAGTCACAAGATGGGTTGCCAACTGGCTCACTGACAGAACCCATACTGTAAAAGTTGCAGACTCCAAATCTGACCTCAAAGCAGTGACAAGTGGAGTACCACAGGGTTCCGTCCTGGGACCTCTCCTGTTTGATATCTACTTCTCTGAAGTACAGGCTAACACAGAAGACCTCTGGCTAATGAAGTTCGCAGATGACTGCAAACTAGGAGCCATAGTCAAGTCCACAAATGATGTGGGCATCCTACAGAAGGGCCTCACTGAGACAGATGCCTGATGTCAGATCCATGGCCTCAAGCTCAATGCCAAAAAGTGCAGTGTCATCCCCTTTGGTAAAAACTCTTTACCCATGAACTACCACATAGGCAGCAATCTACTTAACACCGAATGCGTGATAAGAGACCTTGGGACCCAGGTGGACAGTAGTCTCTCCTTTGATAGTCACATCACCACAGTAGTCAGGAAGTCCTTCTACATGGCACACCTCATCATAAAAGGGTTCTCATCCAGGAAAAATAAGGTCATTGTTCCCCTCTACTTGTCACTCATTAGACCCATTATAGAGTACAACGCCCCTTTTGGAATGTACCTCACAAGACATCTGCAGCAGCTGGAAAGGCCACAGAAGTACCTCACAAAGAGGATAACTGGCCTCAAACAAATGCTCTACACTGACCGCCTCAAAAAACTCCAGCTTTACTCCATAGCATGATCTCTTCCTAACATATAAAGCTATGTCAAACCCAGAGCTGTTGGACATGCTACACCTAAAGAAATCCCAATCCCTACGAGCAGCTCTAGGGACCTAAACCTTGTCACAACAATAAACAGGACACGCTGGAGGGATAGATTCCTGTCCCAGAGATTTCCAATACTCTGGAACAAGCTACCCATCTATGTCAAGCAAAGTTCTTCATTAGCACTCTTCAAGAAAAATCTTGATGAGTAGATGGGAAATAGGAAATACACCCCAGGGATCACTTCTGTGTCTCTGCTGGACAGTGGCACAGGAAAAAAACTTTCTTGGGTGGCATAAGCTATGGAACCTTGCTGGCTAGGCTTACATAGGCCCTTGGGCTGATTGCCTAGTACCTACCTATGAACCTATAAATTCTTTTTTATGAGACCCTTTGCTCCTACTGCTGCTGGAACTGTCTGGGTATCCGTCTTTCACATTGCCCTCATTTCTGCCTGCAAATCCTGCTATGTTATGACTTTATGTCTCTCTGTATGTAAGTCACTTTAATCACTGGGTGTAACAATTTCAATGGTCAATGTTACTTTTGTCTTTTTTGTGACTACTTCATCTGGTTTCCTACCATCTATTTTTTGAACTGTTGGTAATAGGTAATCCCATGTGATACAGACTTCATTATTCTCTATGCTTTGTGGCTAATTTTTCCAATGCTTCTCAGCTGCTTTAATATTGTAATGTTTACACAATCCCCAGTGCAACTGTCTTACCACATTATTATGTATTTTAGTATACATGCCCTCTGCCATTAATGTATCACACCCAGCAATAAGATGTGTGACTGTTTCCAGTTCTGTTTTATAGAACCTGCATTTGACTGTTTCTCCCACATGTTCAATGGATTTTGTAAACAATTGTGTACATAGTCACCAATCCTCAGCCATCAATATTAACCTTTCATCTTTTGGTTTAAATTTACCTTTCCTTAACCATTCCTGCATCAGATGCTGATCAACATGAGGTTGCTCTAGAAATTTTCTGTACTTGCATTTATATTTATGCCTTTTCCACACTTCTTGCCTTGTCATCTAGTCCTTCACCTTATAGTCTTTCTTTTGTTTTTTGGCACACTCAGTTGCTGCCTGATTTCTGTCTACTGATTTGATTTCCATTCCCAGTCGAGACAGATATGCTTCTGCTAAAGTAAGCAGGGAAGTCACCTTACACCTGTTCCCCCTCATGTTTTAAAACTTTCACTATGTTTAGATCTGGTGAAGCCAGCAGATATGTATGCAGTCTTATGACTACAGATCTATACATGTAATCAATTTTAAGAAGGCCCATACCTCATTCAGAATAATGTTTATATATCATTTGACAGCATTTTTCTTCTTTTCCTGTCCATCTAATCCAGTACCTTTCGGGGCCAGTCAATCAACACAAAACTGTAATTTAGAACAGGAAGAGCAAATTGGTTTATAATCTGGACTTTGTTCCTAGTTGTCAGGGCTATTTCAGTATTAATTTTAGTCTTCTAACATATTCCCTATTTGGTTTTATTTCATACTTGTTAATGTTTTATTGTTGATCTTTCATCAATTGCCACATATTTAGACACTCCCTCCTGCTCAAGTTGCTTTATGTCACATTTGTGTTCCAAACTGATATTTTCTTGGTGCTGCAGCTTTCCTGCTTTAAATGTTGCTTTTGCACATTTACCAAGGCCATATTACATTCTTACATTATCTGAAAGGTTTTGACCACTTGCAATTATGCTTTTAGTTCCTCATTTGATGAACTATACAGTTTTAAATTATCCACAAAAGAAGATGTAAAGTCTTTACACTTTGTTGTTTTCTGTGAGCCAATTGTAACCATGACCTAATCTGTTAAGCAGACAACTTAATGGGTTAAGGGCAAGACAAAAGACCAGTGGTGACAATGAGTCAAGCTGGAATATCCCACTTTGAATTTTTATCCCTGGGATAATAATTTCTCCTTAATCGTTGACTTAGCTGCAAAGTGGTTGCCACAATTTCTTGCTCTTTCGACAATCTCTACTCTGGAAAACTGTCACCTCCCCATTTCTTCCTGTTAACAGCGGTGTCCCCCAAGGCTATATACTGGGTCCTCTCTTGTTCAATATTTTTACTAACAGTTTATCCTCTGCTACCAACCTCTCCACACTCTTACAATATGCCGATGACTCAACCCTTATTACCACTACCCACAGCATCCCAGAACTCCTTGCTCTTACCCAAGATACTTTTGCATCCATCGAAACCTGGCTCACTGATAATCAACTAATTCTAAATCCAAAAAAACTAAACTTCTACTTTTCCTTCCTAAAACATTGGCAACACACAAATCCACTTTCTCTATTACCTCCCTCAACAATACCACTATCAGACCAGAACCCAATACTAAATTACTTGGTGTTATAATTGACAATGAATTAAAATTCGACATACATATCCAGCATTGCATAAAAACCCCACCAGAAACTTGGTCTCCTGTACCGTAACCAGAAACTGCTTTCACCCTCCACCAAACCCTCCCTGGCCCTGTCTCTCCTATCCTGTCTTTTGTATGCAACTCCAGTTTTTAATAACCTTCAGTCTTCACTTCTCTCTAAACTACAGCAAACATATAATAAAATAACTAGATTCACCTCTACTCTCCCCTACAAATCCCAACACTGCCTCACCCTTAAATCATTACAATGGCCTGAATTCCCTAAACAATTGTTTCTTTCTCAACTGCATATCACACACTCAGTTCTTTATAATGCCACTTCCTGTCCCTCCATCTCAAATATTGTATCTCTATATAACCCCCAGCGTCACCTTCGTACATCTGACAAACATCTTCTTGACATTTACTAACCATCAAAAAATATTGATAAGTCCCTATGTAAATACTCTGTAGCACACACCTGGAACTCCTTTCCACTTAAAATAAGAAGTATCCCCCATAAGTTCCATTTCAAACTACAACTCAAACACTACCTTCTTAAGACCTGGTCCTGCCCTTGTCAAGCTCCGACCTGATCTCTAACTGATTTCTTCCTAAATTCTACTTTTGATTACTTTAAGCTTTTTCTGTCTTTTTATCCGACTTTCTTTCTTGCTCTTCTAACACTCCAGTTTACAGTTTATCTACAATAAGGTTCTTGTAAATATTCCTACTCAGGATTTATCCTGCCGCTATTGTATTGGATTTTTTGAAGCTTATATATAAATATTTTGTCTTTGTTTATTTTATTTTATGTAACTGTTTCTTGTCAATATTACTATTGTAATTTTTAAGTCTTTGTATTAATTACTGTTTTTTTGGAATGTCTGTAATTGTAATTGGAGCTTTTAACCTCAGGTCTCCACTGAAAATGGGCCTTTGGCTCAGTTGGACCAACCCAGTTAACAAATGACAATAAATAAATAAAATAAAATAAATAAATCTTTCATTTGGGAACTCAGTGGCCTATCACTCCATAACACTGGCTGTGTCAGAGTTGCCACCGTTTCCTGTTCCTTCCCTTGCTGTGCAACTCTAATTAAACTTTTGCATTGGTTTCCTTCTGAAGGCTCCAGAGTATCTCCATGTGGCAAGTGATCAAATGCTTCCTTTTCCACCCGTTTCTCCTTAATTTGGAGTCTCATTGTTCCATCATGCTGTGACATTACCAGAGTTGAGTTTTCTACATTAAATCCTCCACTTCACAGGTAATCCATAAATTTAGTTTCTATTTGTTTAACTTCTCTATTACTAAACCTCTTTTCTACTTTTCTACTTTCCCCCTTTGTTTTCTTATTTTTGTATTATGAATTTTTCTACATCCTGATGACTTTGCCTGTACTTCTTTTCAAATGTCTTTGGAGCTGCTTCTTTGTATTGATTAGTTTGGCTTTCTCCTTTGCATAAATATTGCATCATATCAGATCTCTCTTTCTTTCCCATGTTCATGTTTTTTTCTTATGCATTTCAAAAATCTCTACATTTTGTTGTCTGTTTTTTTGCACTTTGTCTGTTGCTTCCTTTTCCAAATGGCCCAAAGTTCCTTGGTCTTTATAATTTTTTTCATGGATCTGTTGTATGAATGAACTCAGATTTGCATTTGAAGCTTTTGACAATTTTCTTGTGCAAGTATTTTTCTTTCCTCTAATTTCTCTTTCTGAATATTTTGTAGCTGGAAATTCTGCGGTTCTTGCATAGTACTAACAACACATAACCTCTTCCTTATCCTCGGTAGTGCACTCTATCACTTCCTTATCCTCAGTAGTGCACTCCATCATCTTTATGGCTCTTTTTGGCATGTCAGTTTTTATGTTTTTTGTGGACTACTTCCTTCTACAACAGGTGGCCATCCTCCCACTGAGCCTGTCCTAGCCCCATTCTGGGAATGTTTCTGCGTCTTCAGGATTCTACACTGTCATTTTTTCCAGTCCGGGCACCAGGGTGCATACAAGGATTGAAGCAATTTTTTATCCTGGGACTTGGGCACCCAGCTGTCTTTTTTATTTTTTAACCTGCTTCTGCTCATGATATATGCTATATAAAATAAAGGCTATACATCAGTGTCGTCTTGGTGAAAAACAGGTTCCATCTCATGAAGGTACTCACCCAGACTTGTGGATCATTTCAGTTCTAGCAATACGCATCTATCAATATAATAGCGCTAATATTCTTGGAGATTATGGATTATTCCTCATTAATTCTGCATTTTAACCTGAAGACAATAATAAGATTGTTGCCCATCCCCAAAACATTCCTCTCCATAATCCTATTCCACATTTTTTTTTACCCAGCGTCTCTAAATCTGTAAAGAAAACTGCAGATATACTTAAGCTGTGAAGCACTCAAGCTGAACCTGACAGAAAAGAAAGTTTAACACTCATTCATATTACTAAGCCAAACATCCCTCTCTATCAACTTCACCCATCGAAATCTCTCTGTAAACAGAAGACCAAATACATGTTCCCCTTTATCTTTTTTTCTTTTCTTTTTTTTTAAACGTACCTTTACCCACATTCAATTATATAAATGCAATTCCTGCTAGGACTGCCACTATCCAGAATACATATGATCTAAAATCAAATGATGAGCAAACCAGTAGCACCCCATCTCAAACACAAAGAGTACCCCATTAGCAAGCAAACGCAGACCCACCACTTATAGGGTGCCACAATCCATCTTCCCCAGCACAGCTGGGAAGAGAAAGAAACACACCCTAGCAATCACTGCAAAACTTTTCAAGAAAATGTACAGAACTTACAGCAGCTTCAACCCTGGCACCATTCACTCATTACATATATCTCTTTGATTAAAGGAGCACAGAAACCCTCACCGAGTACCACCTCCTACCAGTTTGCCACTGATATTTTTTGCCCTTTTCATTTTGCAAAATTTTTTTTTTTAAAAAAGCACCCATCAGGGCATAACTTACAAAACTGTTTTCTAGCAATCAGTTGATTGCCATTGGTTCACAGCACAATTCCGAACAACTTCTGAAACCTAGAACAAGAACTGAAAAACTGAAGATCGGGAGAAAGCCACGGACTGAAGACCAAGTAAAACTGGGAAAGACCCAACCACCTAATTAATATGTTTGTACTTGCTACCATGGGAAAAAGACTGCAAGCACCACTTCCCATGATGTCAGGCCAGTCCATTCAACAACATCATATTTTCTGAACAAATCCTCAGTGCACAACTATTTACATTCTTATTCAAGACAGTATGTATTGTCTGACATCTCTCCTTACCCTTTAGCAGGACTACTATTAGTACTTTCTCCATCATAGCCTCCAGCCTTCTTTTGCTCATTCCCCCTGCTGAAAACATTTTTCTCGTTATCCACTATACCTTAAAAAATCCAAACAGAAGCCATCACCCCCAAAACCTTTGCCCTTTCATATGTATTCATCCATCCAGTGCTATCAAGTCACATTTAACTAGTATTGCTACAACATGAACTGCTGGTAGGGATGGGAGTAGATTGCCAGACCTTTCTTCTGCATCTCACATGTACACACAGACACACACACACATGCACACACACACACACACACACACACACACACACACACACACACACACACACACACACACACACACACACACACACACACTCACGCAAACATTAATCACATGCCTATGTACAATTTAGAGTCACCAGTTCACCTACTGAATGTCATAAGTCATCTTAATATTTTACCCATTCACTGTTCTTCTCGAGAGTCACCATCTGATCTTGTGCCAGCATTCTCCATCCCCATATCTGCTTCTTCCTTAGCAAGTGCCTTGCCCACATAGCACTCATCTCTGGACTAAAAGGTTGCAAAAAGCTCAGGTACCTTCGTGCCACCATGTTTTCACAGTATTGTGGCACTCTTTAGTGTCTTACAGCAAGACTCAGAATCTGTTCACATGTTAAACAGCTACAAAAGAATGAAAGAGAAAAAATGATCATATTATATGGGGCCTCACACCTGTAGCTATTATAATCACTGTCTCAATGTAGCTCCCTTCCAGTCCTTTTTCTTTAAACACTAGTTTGTCTTTCCTTTTCCCCCTCCATCTGATATTCTGTCATTTCCACTCTCAGCCTGTCTTCTACTAATCATTATTTATCATAAACTTGGTCTCAGAATCATTTGCATTACTAACTGTGCTGCAGCTGCTCAGCTGGGGCATTCACTATTTACTCCTCTGACTCAACCTCCTCTCACTCTCTGTCACAACTTCTGGTGTCATTCCAGGGGATCTAGTATTTGTCATTCTGGGAAGACATGGTCGCCAGGCCACGCTGCTTTGCCAGAGATGGTCTGCACCTTTCTCCTCTAGGCTTTCAGATACTGGCTAAGATGCTTGCCTCTCCATAGTGCCTTTTTTAGGCAATATCAAAATGACAACATTTCTGACATAGCAAAATCCACTTGAGACAAACTCAAGGTTCTACTGCTTAATGCCAGGAGTCTGAACATGAAACTGCACTCACTGAAAGCACTCCTCACCTTGGAAGATGCTGATGTCTGTGCAGTCACTGAAACATAGTTCAAGGCCACAGAGAGCACCCCAGATGTGCAAGACTACAATGCATTCCACACATTCAGACCTCGGAATGAGCGTGAAAGAATGAAAGGTGGAGGTGTATCTATCTTTATTAAAGCCAAGTACACCTCCAGATTGGTCAAACAGTGTGATAATCTTGGACTACTCCATGCCCAATTAAATATAGGCAGAACATCCTACCACACCATTGCTAGCTATAGGTCCCTCCATGAACCAAGAAATGCACAGTGCCTACATGGACTTACTGGAGTTGCTCGCCATACAGCCCAACACATTAGTCATGAGAGATTTTGATTATCCCTTCACTGACTGGGTAATGTATAGAAGCTCAAACATGCTCACTCAGAGGTTCCTGTACTTTGTAGATGCAAATGCTCTGGAACAGATAGTCTGCACCCCACAAGTGGCTCTAATGTCTTTGACATAGTACTCACTAACATGGGTGGTCACTGCACTGCCCCCCTGTGTGATGCCCTCCCTGGTAAGATCAGACCATAAATTAATCTCATTTGAAGTAACTATTGGACCCCACACCCCCAAAGGAGCAAAAAACAACTAAGGAACTTCTCCAAAGCAAACTACAGCCTACTAAGTGATGGTATAAAAAATTTTATATGCCCTGCAATCACTGGCAATAATGACTCCTATGCAGAGATGTATACAAATACCCTGTATAATCATCTTAGTGACTGTATAGACTCAGCTGTACCTGATCAAATTAAAATCAGACCCTCCCTAAAACAAGCCACCTTAGTGGACATCTTGCATAAGCAGATTATATAGCAAAAGGAAGGAACTGATGTCCCAGAACAAGAGGCAACTGCCTCTGCAGAAGAAGAATTCCCTCCAGAGGTTTAACAAGCAAATCTGAAGTCTTGTAAAGTCCTCTAAATATAATTATGAAGCTAAACTAGCATCCCTAGCCAAGGACAATCATAAGGCATTCTTTAACTATGCCTGAAATCTAAAAGAGAGTGCCCAGTTATGTGCAGAATTGTTGTAGATGGTACCACTCAGACTATACCGGAGGAAATTACCAACCTGCTGGCTGACAAATTTGGTGCAGACTTCACCCTCCTATCCCCATCAGCCATACCACAAAGCGTACCTGACACCAGTTCTCTTCCTAGTATCTCTAAAGACATAGTCATATCTACACTCTCCAAGCCAGAAACACAGCCTCAATGGGACCAGATAACATTCTAGGTTACTTACTAAGCCATCTAAAACAGGACCTAGCTGACTCATTTGCTGTTCTCTTTAACCATAGCCTGAGAACCGGCTTTGTATCAGCAAAATGGAGAACAGTAACAGTAATTCCCTTTCATAAAGGTAGGTCATCAACTGACCCTGAGAACTATAGACCCATAAGTCTAACCAGCCTCATCTGCAAGGCCATAGAAAGGATCATCATGAACGTTATCAACAAGGACATAGATGACCTTCACACTCTAGACCCAACCCAGCTTGGCTTTATGGGTAGATCATGCTTATTGAATCCAGTAGACTTCTTTGAGAAAGTCACCAAAGCCCTGGATGGATGAAGGTGAGACAATGCTTACCACCTATCTGAACCTAGCCAAAGCCTTTCACACAATCCCCAACTTGGGTTTCATTGAAAAACTCTCCCAGCTAGGTGTTAACCCTTACATCACTAGATGGGTAGCTATCTGGCTCAAAAACAGAGCACATACTGTCAAAGCTGATGACTCCACCTCTACCAGTATATCTGTCACCAGTGTCATACTGCAAGGATCTGTACTGGGTCCTTTACTATTTGGAATCTATTTCTTGGATGTCCAGGCTAAAGTAGACAGCCTTTGGCTTACTAAGATCACTGATGATTTTACACTAGGCTCAATCATTGAGTCCCCCAATGATATTAACATATTACAGGAGGGGCTAACACAAACAAATGATTGGTGTCAAAGTCACAGTCTAAAACTAAACGCAAAAAAGTGCACTATTATCCCATTTGGCAAAGTGAAATTCCCCACTAATTACAATATTGACAGCACCCCTCCAAGTTTAAACCCAGTGGTGTGAGATCTGGGAACACAGGCTGACATTAATCTGAACTTTGACCACCAGGTTTCCACCATGGTAAGGAAAGCCTTCTGCATTGCACATCTCATAAGTAAAGGCATCACATCCAGGTCTAAGGATGTTATAACCTCACTTTACTTGACACTAATCAGACCATTAACAGAGTACAATGCTCCTTTCTGCATGTATTTCACCAGACACCTGCAGCAACTGGAGAGACCACAGAGGTTCTCATTAAGAAAATATAGGGCCTCCAAAACATGACCTCCGTGGATAGACTGAAAGCCCTGTCACTGTACTCTGTATCATATAGACTACTGACAGGTGACTTGTGCCATGTCTACAGGGCAGTATCTGACCCTTCCCTGATGGATATGCTGCACATCTGCAAATCAAATGACACTGGAGTCACTCGCTGTACGGATCTCAACCTCGCTAGTGACATTAGCAGAACATGCTGGAGAGAAAGGTATGTCTCCCAGATAATGCTGCTGCTCTGGAATAAACTTCCAGTTTATGTGAAACAGAGCTCCTCAATGACCCTATTCAAGCACAACCTGGACAAATGGATGGGTGACCGCAAATTTACTCCAGGGGTGGTACCCATGTCCCTCATGGACAGAGGTAGTCGGTGCTGATCTGTAAAGTATATCCATCTAACCAAGGGCAATTTTGGCAACATGAGATTAACATGGCCAGGCTTATAAAGGCTCTAGGGCCACTAGTCTAGTAACCTCCTATGAACCTATGAACGTATGAACATCTGTGGGAACAACATAGCTTGCATGTGCCCTCTTCTATTAATCTGAACACCCTCTGAGCTCCTGTTTAGTAAATATATGTTGTGCATTTTTCAGTCACTGCACTATTGCATCTTCTTGCATCATACACTCCAACATATTCTAAAAGAAGGTCCATAATCTGATTTTTCATGTTGTAGCCATAATGTTAAGGAGCATAATCCAGGACTGTGTCTGTATCTGTTTGTTATATGCCCACCTCACTCTGTGCAACAGGAGTAAGAAATCCACCACACATTTCAGCAGGATCTTGATCCTTTTGTCTAACACTAAAATTGTAACCTTTGCCACCACTTTGCATGGCTGTCTACCACAGGACTTCATCCTCCCTTCACAGTGTACTTTATCTGTTTTAATTGGCATTGCATATAGTCTTCCTGGGAACGTTGACAGTTCCTGCTCTAAAACATCAGAATATTCTCTCCTTCATTCCTCTCTGAGAGACTAATTTGCTGAATCTTTTCCATCAGATCCTACTTTCATGCTCATCCACTTTAGCCTTTAGAAAAGAGTCTTGCTTTTCAAGGTCCTTAATTTCAGCTTCATGCTGTGCTACCATCACTGTATTTGCAGTCACCACAATCCCCATGCAGCTACCATCCACTTTCAGTTCAGATGCTTTCTTCTGTATAAAACTCAGATCTTCTCTCAGGCCTGTCATCTCTGCCATAATGTCTATAAGCATGCGTTGGACCATGTTCATTGTCTGTAAGCGTTGTCTGGACATATGACTATGTCCATTTTCTGCATCAGCAATTCATTATCACATACAATCTTTTTACACATTTAGTAGTTTATTTAAATTTGTTAACCAAGGTAGAGCATTCATCTTAATGGGCACCCCTTCCTAGATGGAGCTTAATGATTTCCTGCACTTAGCAAGTTGTTAACATTTCTCAAGTCTCCTGTACACGTTCTGGTAGTGCAATTCAGCCAACTCAAGGATTTAGGTTACTGAAAGGTTTAAAAATATACCCTATTGTGGATTATTTTGAATTTCATCTGTAGTAATTTGTAGGAAATGGATGAAGGAGACCAGGCACAGTCTGAGCAATAGCCAAATCACATTTTTTATTATGAATAGGGTTCATCACATAAGGACGTGGAGGCCTCCCTACAGAACACTGTCTCAGTTTTGGGTTGCTTGTCATAAAAAGGTGTTAAGTTCTTTTCTTATTAATAAAAAGAACTACATTGCCCTGGACTATCTGGCATACTGAGAAGCAGTTACCACTTGTAATTGTATTTCTTGTAATTTCTGCTACCACATGCAGAGCCAGATCTAGCACTAGGCGACCAAGGCAGTTGCCTAGGGCCCACTAGCCAGGGAGGGTGGCCCACTGGCCGATGCACTTGCATTTCTTCTTTAAGAACACACTCTGCATGCATTACATTTCTTCTTTAAGGATGCCTGCAGAGTGTCCTTAGTAGCATTTATGCATGTGTCATTAGTACAACATAATGCACATTTAAACTGGAACCGATTGGAACGCATGATTTTTGAAACAAGTAGTTCTGGACAAAAGAGATTAGTGGAGATCTAAAATGTGAACATGGAGCAGCATGGATTTTCTGGACAAAGTTAGTGGAGAACAAGAACTGTGTGTGTGTGTGTGTGTGTGTGTGTGTGTGTGTGTGTGTGTGTGTGTGTGTGTGAGATGCACTACGTTAAAACCTTGTACCTTAGTTACAGGAGGCAAGAACCTGAATCCTCTACACTGACTACAAGACTACTATTTCTAGTGCATTTTCAAGGAATTGCGAGTTTCAGTACATTTTCAAGGAATTCTGAGCTTCAGTACATTTTCAAGGAACTATACTGCTGCTCATGTTAAGTCTGTTTTCAATGTGCAACTACTTTGCTTAGGAATAGTCATTACTGTTTGTGCTAGAAAATTTGAAAGCAGTGTTAGCAGCACAACAGGTAGCATACTTTATTTTCATGCAGAAGTCTGTGGGTTCTACTCCCACACCATATAGATGGATTGAGGGCCACTGCTTTCATGGATTGGTGAGCCAAACACACACCCCATAACTGCCCCTGTGCATCACTGATCATTCTCCAAGGGACTGTGGTATCAGACAGCCCTGGTCTATCCCCATTGTAAGTGGCAACAAGCACCTAAACTATTTCCTGAACCTGGATCACCATTCATCTGGTCTTTAGACAATGAATTGTTTCTTCCAGGAAAGACTTCATGATTTTCTCTGTCACTGACATAAAACTGAGAGATGGGCAGTTTTCTCCCTTGGTCTTACTTTGACTTTTGTAAAGCGTGGTTACCTTAGTCATTAAGTGCCTCATCACCATCATGTGATTTGACAATAAGGGCACTTAACATAACTGGAAAGAAGTTTCAGTTTAGAAGATGCAGACCTTTGATACTGACCTTTTGGTGGCTGGTGAATGGCATACATTTATCCTTTTATCTAATCTGTATAAAAGTTCAAGTAGAGCACTTTTACTGCAGGCTAATTTCTTTTCTTGTCACAACCCACTCAGTCATCCTTATGATGACAACTGTGACTCGTTTATAGTCTTACATAACCTACCCAATAAGTCCATCAGAAGGCAGAAAAGAAATCTCCAGAAAATTAACCTCTTACATTCTCTGAAACAGTTTTGAAAAGATGTTCACCTTCTTACAGGAAGAAAATCTCCTCATGATACCCTGTCTACAAACACCACTCAATATACCTCCTCATGATACCCTGTCTATGAACACCACTCAATATACCTCCTCATGATACCCTGTCTACAAACACCATTCAATGCATTACAGCAAAACTTTCTCCAGAAGATTTCCTTAAATGTAGCAATCTCTCATCAATAAACTCCACACCTCCCAGAGATCACAAACTGCCCACACTGCCCACCCTGCCACCATTCATCCCCCTCTCCCACCTCAAATGTATACATCCAAAATAAGTCTCTGTTCTACTTGAAAATATTTCCACTGACAACATAAACCCCTGGTTGATGTATCACTGCAGAGAGCTTCTATGGCTTCCTCTAACTCACATATATAATCTACATCCAAAAAACATAATGACATAGATTTGGAAAATTGCTCTAATTAAACCCCTCCAAAAGCAAACCAACCCAAAAGATACCTTGTACTTCAGTCCATCCCCCTAATTCTGGACAAACATCTAGGAAAGGTAGTCTACACCCAATTCTCTCATTATATATCCAGTAGTACCACCTGCTCTCCTCCAAACAGCATGGATTCTGGCCTAGGCAAAGTATTATGACAGCACTTTTGTCCTTATCTGATGAAATCCTGCAAAGCTCTGATAGTGGCTTCCTTACAGGTACCTTATTTGCAGACCTGACAAAGGCATTTGACCTCATTGACCACTATCTTCTCCAAGATGTCACTCCCTGCTTTAAAAAAGTTCCTTACTGACAGACACTTCAGAGTTAAATAGGATCCTCAAAATCAGAATCTGCACCTGTTACCAAAGGTGTGCCACAAGGATCCATTCTTACTCCCCAACTCTTCTCCGTATTCTTTAGCAAACTTCCTTGTGACTTCCCTCATCTCCCACTTATCCTCATTGCTGATGACATGGTTATTTACCGATCAGGTCACTCACACACCAACTATCAATACCAACTCCAGTCAGACTTACATGAGCTCCACCAATGATTCATAAACGTCTCGACCCTACCAAGACCAAAACTATGCTTTTTGAACCTCTGCAGAAAACTCACCAAGCATCTGACTCTTTAACTATCTTTGGCTTACACAACCAATTGATAGAGGCAAACTCCACCCTCAAATACCTAAGATTATGGCTTGGTCAGTCATTAAACTTACATTTCAACATAGACAAAGTGGGAATCAAAATAAACTCTCTGCTCTTCTGGGCCAAAAATATCTCTCTTTTTCTTCTATCCCAACCAGTCAGAGCAACTTTTGGCAAAGTTCTTTCTCATCTTGAATATGGGCTTCCAATTTTTGCCTCTTCCTCCAAGAAAAACATTGACACACTCCAGAATATTTTTAACAGCACCTGCTGATTAATTACAGTGTCGCATCTTTGTGATCACCGCTGTATCACCACTGAAAAAAACAAATGACTACCCATAAAACAAATATCTAACCTATTATTAGGATCCCAACTCTTCAAACTATTCCAACCACACACAGTAACTCCCCTTGTTGCTAGACGTCATGAAAAAAAACCTTCTCATACAACCTGAGACACTACTTACAAGCTACACCAACTTTCATTACCCGTAGACTCAAACCCCAGAGCACTGCACATGCATTGTTTTCTCAGGTGACTGATCTTTAACAGCCTCTACTCATTGATATACGAGAAATCAGAGCTTACTCAAAACTCAGAATGCAACTCAATAAGCACTCCTTCATCCGAGCCAAATGTTATTGCTTTAACCCATTGTGTATCATCTAACCTATCTGCTTTCCAAGTCTCCTCTCCTCTATTAAGATTAAGTGAAGACTGACCTGCTTTACAAAATTAATGCATATATTGTACTTCACACTCTGCTTTATTGCACTTTGCA